>NC_034597.1:109884146-109886833 GCF_900095145.1 Mus pahari | reverse complement strand
TGTTTCCTACTTCTGTGCTGAAGCAGGTTTCTCCCAGAAACCAGAAGAAGCTCTTCTAAGGGTAAGCTGGGGTTGGGGGGCATTCGAAAACCCCATGACAGTGTGAGCAGAGACCAAAACTTCAGTCACATACAAAGCAGGGCAAGTCCTCAAAATTAACAAAGGGAGGATGTGCTGGCTGGAGGGAGTAGATGCGTTAACCTGAATCTATGCATGGAGGTGGAGTGACTGTCTCTGTTTGATGAGCCAGTTAAACTAGCAGTTAAATGACATTAGACCAGTCCCTGTGAAGTCTTTGGTGTTTCCCCTTTTCTAGAGGTAGCTCCTTTCAGGTCACTGCCCGCAAAGCAAGTGTGCCCACCTGCAGCTTCAATTAAAGCTCAATTTTACAGTCATCACTCCCTCACTACTCACTGCCTGTCACTGCTGTTGCTTGGGATTTGGAAAACAGAATCTATGCTAAATGAACCCAATAGGAGCAGCTTCCAAAGCAAAGAAGGCAGAACATAAAGTATAAGCTTGGATGGTGAGCTCTAGTCCTGGGCTGCATGATGCTTTCTTTGACTGTGACGATCATTCATAGACCCAAAATGATGGAGACTGTGGTATTGTTTACCCATTGTGCTACCCAGATGTAGCATTACCACAGGGCCTGGTGGGTACTGTTGTTGCTCTTTGTTGTAGTGTAATTACCCAGCTTTTGCCCTTTACAACTTAAAAGCATCAAGGCTTAATCTCTACACCTCAACCGGCCAATTTATATACCCACAAATAAAAGGAACTTAATAGCTTCAAGATGTCTGTTTTAGACGTTGCATTTTTATTTTGGGAGATTAATATTTGCTTTGATTTATGGACTCTGGTAAGAAGGGCATATAATGCTCTTCTTATTCCTCTATATTATAATTCCTCTTTAATGATAGAGGAAATGGGGAGAGTTGGATTACTAGGGACATGGTGCTGGCCTTTGAGGGTGGTGGTGTCAGTGACCCAGAGGAGAGCTGGGGACTGTTGACTGTGCAGAAGCTGGTCATTATCCAGTCATGATAGGCTTTAGAAAAGAAAAAGCTAGCTAAGTATTTTAAATAGGGAAGGCTTAGCACAAGGAATTAGTCAGACAGTTGTGGAAATAACAAAAATGTTAATATAGGTTTGGGGGAAGCATGTGGATGGACAGAGAACTAACAATAGAAGAAGCTAGCTTTTAGAGGAAGATGACTGCTTCCAGCCTTGGGACAGTGGAAAAGGGGATAGAGCCATTTTGAGACAGCCAGTAGGAGAATGAGAGGTGCGGGAGAAGCATGGTGCTCTGCTCTGTCCTTCTGAGGCTGGGAGAAAGAGTCGGAGGGTGAAGGACCCATGATGGACTGGTAGGTTAATAACACCTCTACTCCCTGCTGAGTATTGAATCACCATCACTGTGTTTCTGTGCTTCCTTAAAGTGTGTGTAAAGGAAGAGTAGCCATGGAGACAAAGTGAAAACTTGTTATCTGGTTCACTTTCAACAAAACAACAGTCAGAGTAATAGTGGGAACAAGTAGGACTTGTGTTGTATAACGAATATAGTGTCATCACTGATTCCGTCCAAGTGACTGTGACGTGTAATACATGCTGGAGCGAACTGACTTAGACATTCCAATGCAGGGACCAAGTTTAATATTTGGTATATTTAAACAGCTCTGTTTATTTGAATTTTTACACCATTTCCTAATGGTTCTAAAGGGTTCAGGTTCTAAACATTGCAACCTGACAGTCTAAGCCTCATGAGAAATTTGAGAAATTCTCTTTAACAAAAAGATGTTTGTAAATGTTTTCATAATTCATTTGACCTCATATCACCTATTTGTTGTGTGGGACATAGGACAAAATGTTTCTGTCGTCCAGTGGAAAATGTGCTTAATAAGCAGAAAGAAATAATATGCTAAAGCTGCCCTAGATTCCTGTCATAGGGACTTCATGCAGAGTTTAGGGATGGAGTATATTCAGATGAAATGTACCTTTGACCTGAGTTTAAGAGGGTCAGATCTCCTGCTAAAGAATCTATCACAAGGTAGGGAAATTAAAGCATTTTCTGTACAAACATGAGGACCTGAGTTCAGGTCCCCAGAATTCCATGTAAATACCAGGTGGGCATGATGACCATTGGAGTTGGGGTTCCCAGAGAAAACTGGCTAGTGAGAGCAGCCATTTTAGTGAGCTCTTGGGTTGAGGGACCATGCCTCAGTGAAGAAAGTGAAAAAGCCATGGAAGATAACTCCTAGCATCCTTGGGCCACCACGTGCAGGTGCTCACATGTGCACATGTACCCATATACATGCAAACACACACACACAAGCACACAAACATACCACGCACACAAATGGAAAAAAAAAAGAATCTATCACTTTGTCCCTCTGACTTTTGCTGACTGTGCAGATTAGAGCTGTCTGTTTTATATTGTTAAGGATGTTAAGTGAAATCTCCTGTCCATAGAAAGTAAAGATGATGTGCTCCCCAAAGAAGCTGAGAGGATCCAGACTGCTGAGGGAATCTTATGTGACTATACGGGTCTCCAAGAAAGTTTGCAAAAATATATCTGAATGGCTCATATTTGTATTTTGAGTTTAGATATTCATAAGAGGTTTCTAAACCATTCTTCACAAGCAAATTAGGCACATGGAGTGCATGTGTGCTCTTGCTTCCCTCCC
>NC_034597.1:109867215-109884106 GCF_900095145.1 Mus pahari | reverse complement strand
GGAACTCACTTTGTAGACCAGGCTGGCCTCGAACTCAGAAATCCGCCTGCCTCTGCCTCCCGAGTGCTGGGATTAAAGGCGTGCGCCACCATGCCCGGCTCCACCACCCAGTCATTTCTGTGGGGGTAGCTGAGCCTATGTGTGTGCATGTGGAGGGCAGAGATCAACCTTGGGTACCTTCCTCTGTGGCTCTCCTTATGTTTTGAGGCAGGGTCTTCACTGTTTCAGACCTTGCCCTTTCAACTAGGCTCGCTGGCCAGTGAACCTCCTGGGATCCACCTGTCTCTGTCCCCGACCCAGTTCTGGGGTTGCATGTGTATGCCAACAGGCTTGGCTTTATGCCATTGCTGGGGATGTGCAAGCGCTACCCACTGAGCCATTTCTCAAGTCTACTATACCTTTCTGATTGTATCAAATACTCATTTACTGGTCTAAATAATACTTAATCAAAGATAAACTCTAGGGCCTTTCTGGAACAGAATCATCAGTGTTTCTCAGTAGCTTGAAGTGTGATGTCATATCTGTGGTCAGCACATAAAAGGTTATAAGGTTCCTTGACTCAAGACCCAGGACCTAGCACTATCTCTGTCCTTCCATCTCTTGATGTTTGGCCCAGCAAGTCACTCATTTCCCTCTTGTCTTGGTTCCTTCTGTAAAGCTCGGATTGTGATGGCATCTACTCATTGAGGTTGTGCTTTTAAGTACACAGGTTGATAGGAAGTAAGGTGGTAGTTCTTGTTTGTTCTGAGAGATTTTGTGTGTCTTTGTGATAATATCATAGACAGGGAACAAGGAAGAAGAGTTGGAATATTGACTCTGGGGTGGGGGCGGGTCTTTATTTTCAGTATGCAGATCTAAATCGCCATGTGGATGCATTGAACGCTTGGAGAAATGCCACCGTACTGAAGCCGGAGCACAGCCTGGCGTGGAACAACATGATCATACTTCTGGACAACACAGGTGCAGAGGAGAAGGAGATGATGAGAAGGTGTTCCACCATCCATTGTTCTGTAGGCTAACCAAGGCGTGCAGACCAGTGTCATTCCCACAGGCTAGTCAGGGCGTGCTGCTGACCAGTGTTAGTCCTAGAGTTTAAATGATAGAAAAGCTGGGTGTGGTGGTACCCAGCTTTAGTCCCAGCACTTGGCAGGGAGAAGCAGGCAGATCTCTGAGTTTGAGGCCCTCAGGATAACACAGAGAGACTCCAGGAAAAGAAAGAAGGGAGTGGGGAAGGAAGGGAGGAAGGGAGAATGAAAATAAATCTGGGTTAATTGATGTTAACAAAAATAACTTTTTCTAGAGGCTGGGGAGATGGCTCAATCGTAAAATGCTCGCAGTGTAGGCATGAGGCCCCAAGTCCAACCCTCCTCATCCACATAAAAGCCCAGGCACGGTGGTAGATACCATGCAACCCTAACACTGGGAAATAGAGACAGGAGATCCCTGAGGGCTCACTAGCCAGCTAGATTAACCTAATTAATGAGCTCCAAGGTCAGTGAGAACCCCCGACCCCGTCTTAAAAAAATAAATCGGATAACAATTGAAGAAGACATCTGATCCTGACTTCTAGCCGCAAGAGCACATGCAGTGCCCTAGCACATACAATAATGCTAATGTCCTTCTAGAAGCAAAGTTTCCTCTAACATACCTGAATATAACGTGATGAAAATTAGTGTTGAGTCATGGAGGAGGGGGTGTGACCAGGTCTCATTTATTTTGAGGCCCATCATTGAGCCACACTCCCCTCCAGCATGCTGGAAACTGCTAGGTACACATAGGATCTGCTTCCAGGTCTATACTAAGAGAAATGGACTCTTAGTTAAAATACAATGCTGATGATTAGATCTGATTTCTCAGCCCATAGTAGACCAGATTCAACCGGTTTGGGGTGGGGTGGTGGGCTCTGTTACCCTTGTTGTGCTATCTTACGATATTGGAGATCAGTCCCAGGGCCTTGGATGTGGTAGGCAAGTTTTCTACTGAGTAGCCTTCTGCTGCCTTCTTTATAAATACACAACCATCCCTTTAAAAACCTTGGTGGTACTTTGATAGAATTGAAAACTAGTAAACCATCTAAACTGTAGACAGGACGTAGATGGCTTGTTTTCCAAAACAAATACAGGACATGTACTTGGCTGTAAGAATATTCCGAAGTTAGTGTTGCTTTGCTGTGCTTTATGTTCCACTTTGGGTATAACTGGTATCTGGGAGAGAATTTAAATATGGTCTAAAATGTCTGTTAGTAGTGTAGTGAGCTGCCATGTCTCTTCACCACTAGGTTGTGTCTCCTCATGTTCTCCTTGGGTCTTCTCAAGTAGTATTTTCAATACTGTGTATCATGCATTCAAGTCTTGCTCAGGAGAGATGAAGACACAAGCACAGTATTGATTAGTTTTCATTTCTCCTCCCAGGTAACTTAGCCCAGGCTGAAGCTGTCGGAAGAGAGGCACTGCAGTTAATTCCTAATGATCACTCCCTTATGTTCTCATTGGCAAACGTCCTGGGGAAATCCCAGAAATACAAGGTGGGTAAGCCACAGGCTTTGATGTCTTGCAGTCAGTCGAGCAGCTGACAGGAGCCAAGGTGTTTATGCCCAGTTCAGTGAAGGGTTATGCAAGAGCAGGAGCTCTTGGTCAGATTCCTTTCCTGGTTACCTAACAGCTAGACCCAGGGTCCTTTCTCATGAGAAACCAGCTTGTTCCTTGTGGTGAGGGATGAGAAGCCCAGGGAAAGTAACTAGGATGAGCTGCCAGTGCTGGGCTCCTGTGCTACATGGCTGGTATCAAGATGACATAGCACAGTGCCACCCTCCCAGGGCACTCTCCTCCTCCTTTGCATGCAGAGTCTGACCCTGCCCTTGCAGCAGGGCAGGAGTACTAGGTTTGAGGGTTCTATCTTTTGCATTTTATAAACCTCAGTTTCTCCTCTGGATCACATGTCATCATCAAGGCCCTAGGGGCCTTTAACCAGTAAAAATCATAAAATCTTAACTCTGGCACTAAGATGTAGCTCAGTGATAGAAGGCTTACCTAGAATGTATGCCACCTCCAGACTCGTGCACACACATGCACATGCAAACACACATGCACACTTCTTCCACTGAGGTTTTCAGAAGTAGAAAGTTGTCTGGGCCTCACTCCCTATAGGTCCATGAGGCCAGTCACCCACTCTAATCTCTATATTATGGTTAACGCAGATTCCTCCCCAGGAGAATCAGCCTGGAGGGGGGCAAATCAGGGGTATTTATTTCTAAATGACATCCTGGGCACCTCACACAGACATACTTTGGAAACACTTAGAGAAGCAGTCCCATAGCCTTTAGAGTAAGAAATATTTCAGGATTGTGATCTGATAGATATTTGAGTTATTACTTAAATATTATTTTTATTAATATTTTATATCAATATTTTATTCTCAATCATTTTATTTCAGAATTATAACAGCTATGTTTTATTTTGAATACTCTGAGGTCATAGATATGATTCAAGGATGAACAGTAGTAATTATTATTCTCCTTTAAAGAACACTACTACTACATTAATCAATACCTCTCTAGTACCATTTCTTTATATTCATTAGATATCATTATTGGTTTAACTTTCTGTAAACTATTTTATGCATTTCTATCATTTTTGAATATTGGTGAATTTAGGTTTTACTATACATTTTTAGTTCTAGGTTTTGTCCTAAAAAAAATTGCTTTTTGAGATGTTTCATTTTATTTTTTTTATATGTCTACATGGGGGGAGGGTGGGTTAGCAAGAATGAATCAGGAGACTCAGTCCTCCATTGACCCGGCTACTTACAGCAAGTCTTCAAGATGCTGATTCTGTGATCATTGTATTGATTTTTCTATCATCCTGCAGTCTATAAAGTGCAATTTCTATTATGGGAATTGAGCCCAGGGTTCATTTGGCTTCCTTTTCACATTGTCTCCCCCCCCCCCCACCACCCCATAAGTAGAAAATACTCCATGTAACAGAATGGTACAATAGGTTGCCCATCTGTACTCATTTTCATCCTAATGGGCAAGGCCAGAGTGCTGAGCCTATGATAAGGAAACAAGATGAAATCTGAAATAAGGAGCTCATTTTGAGCTCTTAGGCAGCTACCAGCAGGGAGCATGATGGGACTTTTCCAGCCAGGGGTTCAGCCAGCCTAGTCCAGCCCTGGAGCCAGCATCTCATACTTTTTTTTTTTTTTTAAGTTAAGGGTTTAGAATGTAAACATTTGTGTAGCTTTTCTGTCACAATAGGAGGAGGATATCTTTTGTTCTTAACCTGCAGGGTGCCCTGTCCTGCCTGTTGACAGAGCCCTGGGCAGATCAGAAGGAAGGGAGGTAGGGAAATGGGGGAAATAGTCTCACCGGATTGGTAGGCTTATCTTCTAGCCCAGGGATTGGGAGTGTGTGTGTGTGTGTGTGTGTGTGTGTGTGTGTGTCTGTCTGTCTGTCTGTCTGTCTGTTTGTCTGTCTGGAGCAAGAGGCTGATGTATCTTCCTCAGTCACTGGCTATCTTAATTTTTGAGAGTCTGAGATGAATCTGGAGCTCAGTGATTCAGCCAATTTGACTGTCAAGAGAAATCCAGTGATCCTCCTGTCTCTGCCTCTCCAACACTATACTGTTGTTTGCGTGGGTGCTGGGATACAGATTCAGGGCCTCATGCTTGCGGTCGTGAAATGACCAAATGAATTTCTCATCAATATCAGGATGCAGGCTTCAGCAGCTTGCTAGTAGCTTGAATGTACAGAAAGTGTTTCTACTATATTGAGTGGCTCTAGTGCTCAGTTAAGAGCCCAGAACCTAACAGTAGTCACTCACTGGTCCATCATTCAGTTTGCCCTTGTATAAAGTGAAGATAGCAGTCTGCCTGGCTTCTGGCAGTATGATAGGAGAGCATGCATGAGGGTGGAATTTGCATCTACTGAATGGTAAATACATGCATACAAAATGATGTTAGCTTAATGATCATTAAATGAACCTCTGTTGATCACTTTTAAACTCATTCAAATTTATGTTTCATTCCAGTTCGGGGCTAATGTGGGAGAGCCAAGGTGATGTTCCCAGCCGTCCCTTTCTGCATTGCTCATTCACTGCTTTGGGGTTTAAGGGCATGTCCCAGTGAGAGAGTGGTTTCCCCAACTCTGGTCATATGTGCCACACCATTAAGAACTCTTTGGTTTTTCTCATATAGGTTCTGCCCAATTTATTTGTTTGTTTGTTTACTTTATTCATTTATATGCTTATTTAAGGGGCTGAGTCTTGCTATATTTTGTTACATAACCCAGGTTGGCACTCTTCCGTTCTCTTGTCTCAGCCTCCCAAGTCCCTGAGAGCATACCACAGCCAGTTGATGCTTCTCTTTATGTAAATATTTATTAAATTTCTTTTTATTTTAAGTCTGTGTACCACATGTATACATTGCTGAGGGAGGCCAGAAAAAGATATCATCTCCCTTGGGTCTGGAGTAACACATGGTTGTTTGAAGCCATGTGAGTGTTGGGAAACCAACCTGGGTTCTTTGGAAAAGCAACTAGTATGTTCAACTGTTGATCCATCTCTCCAGCCCTTTGAGTATATTTTAAACACAGATAAATGTGTTTTAAAAGGTATTCATGTCATTCGAAAAATAGGGTAGCTAAGAAGTGAAAGTTTTACTCAGACTCAGCTACTTAACTTTCCCAGGCATAGGCTCTGAGCCTGGGCTTATCCTCTGTTAGCTTTAAAGGGAGATTGACCTGTGGTGGAGGGTGTGAGCCGCAAGCTGCCAGTTGCACAGACTTGTCTGAGTAAATTGAAAGGAAAGGAAGGTGATCTTCCTGCGCTTTGTTTCAACTGCACATTAGACGGTCTCCCCTTCTCTTTCCCTTCTTCCCCTTCTTCCTCTTCTTCCCCTTCTTCCCTTTCCCCTTCCCCTTCCGTTTCCCCTCCCTTCCCCATGGCCCTTAGGACATCCCATCAGAGGACACAGTCTTAGTCTTAATGACCGGCTGCTGCTGTGACATTTTGTCTTCCAGGTCCTCTCTACCCAGATCTCCACTTGTTCTAAAGACCCAAATTGCAAGGCCATTTCCAGCTCTAAACCTTTGTTAAATGCAGTGTTTATTGTACTTCAGAAGAGAGTGTGTTACTTTTCCTTTGTATTGATAAACAAAATCTCCAAACTTTGGTTTAGGTTGGTGGTTCTGCATCTTATCTAAAATGTTGGATAAACCTGAGGCCCTCTAAAGGCAGTTCATCTACATCTTGCTGGAGCTGGGATGTAAAACTGGCTCATCAATGGCATCCTGTATATCAGATTGATGGCTTTATTCAAACCCTTTTAAATAATACTTCTGCACAACCAGGTTTTCTCTGAGCTCTGTGGGTTCAGAGTTGTCCACCTAGACACCCAGCCTACTTCGCAGGACACCCATGGCAAAGAAACTGCTATTCTTGCACTTTAGAAGATGCAGAGGCAGAGAGGCAGAAAGCCTACTCAGAGAAGCCGAAATTATTCACAGTCTAACAGCATGGGTTGCATAAGCTCAGCATTTGGTGCCAGTTGCAATGAGCTTGGCTCTACATGTGGGAGACATGCATTATGGCCTAGGCTTATGTTAGTAGAGAGGTTGGACATCTATCTCTGGTTATCATGGTAGAAAGTGACATCTAGGCTCAGTCTGGTAGAAAACCACATTACCGTGCTTCATGGTGACCTCACTGCAACTAAGGACAACTTAAGTCTGTACAAAAATCATTCCATGCTCTCCAAGAGCATTTGGTCACAGTCATACACAATATTGGACAGCTCCCATCATAAGTGGCCATTTCTTCCTCATTCTGTTTGCTACTTGCTGTTGAATGAGAGATCCAATCTCATCTGGGATGCAAGGGTATTCTGGGTTCCTGAGGAGACTGAACGGCTCATACCCCTACCTGAGACTCTGCAATGAGGCCTTCACTCAGGTTGGGCATGCTGCCCTCATGGGTGTCCTTGACAGCTTGGTCCTTTCCTTGTCTGTACCCTTCCCTCATTGCACAGTGAATCGAGTCATCTGATTTAGGTTGTGAAATCCCAGCCACTTGTAAGGTGGAGCACACAGGCTTTGCCATCCCCTCTCTCTGGTCACCACTGGGTTCTGCCGCCCCCTGCCACCTTCTGTGTTAGCTTATTTAGCCTCTTCTGAGCAGAGCTGTTTCTGGAAGGATATGGTAATACAAAACAATGATGCTAGAAGGTAAGATGATTGGTTTTGCTTCGTGCATAATACCTTCTTCTGCATGTATTTTGTTTCATAGGAGTCTGAAGCTTTATTCCTCAAGGCAATTAAAGCAAATCCAAATGTTGCAAGTTACCATGGTAATTTGGGTAAGAACATTTTTCATTTGAATTGTACTGAAATTTTGATATTATATACACATGCACACACACACACACACACACACACATATATGTCATTCATATATATGAATATAATATATCATTATATATTATATGAATATATATAATATAATATATTTATAATATATAATCTTTTGCAGAAGTAACTTTTAAAAGGTAACCTGTACTGACTCTGTCTCAAAATGATTTTTTTTTAATGGGCTGGTGATAGAGCTCAGTTAGAGTGCTTGCCCAGCATACACATTCACGCTCCTGTACCTCATGAAAAACGTTCCTTATATACAATTCAGGCTTAGGATGCTGAAGACTTACTTTATTTATTTATTGTAACTATCACTTTACAGTCTCATTCTTAGGTTAGGGCCCCTAGTTCATCCTAGAAACACAGCTGTTATTTCACCAAAAGATTTATGGACATCTTCATTTAAAATAAATGGTTGTGGCTATAGAAACAGCTCAGCAGTTAAAAACACTGGATGTTCTTGCAGAGGACCCAGATTTGGTTCCTAGCACCTACATGGAGGCTCACAACCATCTGTAACTTTAGTTCCAGAGGATCTGACATCTTCTAGTCTCCATGGGCACCAGGCACCGCACGCAGGTGGTATACATATATGCATGAAAACAAAATACTCATAAAATAAAAATAAATAAATTTTTAAAAAATAAAATAATTTTATTTTAAAAAAGGAATAAAATAATAAAGGACTGGACTTTGGCATAGCCCAGGCTCAGTACACTGCTGACTGGCTAGAAGTTTCACAGCAGCACTGAACAGTCTTGTGCCCTTTCTTGTAATAACATTTCTGGAAGCACGTGAATCCCATCTAACAATAAGAAGAAAGTCATGAGTAATAGGCAGGGCCCAGGGTACACTCCCCAGGGTGTACAATTACAATAAATAAAGCTTTCAGTACAAACAATATTTTTTTAAACAGTGATTTCTGTAAAGGCTCTGCAATGGTTCTTTGTGCATGTGTTTGGGAATCCTGCAAGTTAGTCAGAAGCACTTCCAACTAAATTCATCTCCTGCTATTTCAGCTGTGCTTTATCATCGCTGGGGACATCTTGACTCAGCCAAGAAACACTATGAGATCTCCTTGCAGCTTGACCCTGTGGCAGTAGGCACCAAGGAGAATTACAGTCTTCTGAGAAGAAAGCTAGAACAAATGCAGAAGAAAGATGTCTGATCCCCCTCATGTTTTGAGTTTGTGTGCATGAAGCCTCTGTTCCAATTGTGTGCTTATGTTTAGTCATTTAAAAGTCTCAGACATTTATTCTATTCAACTGTTATTTTTTCCTATGAAAACAAACACATGCAAAAAGATTATAGCACCAGCAATACACTCTTGAATGCTTGATAGGATTTTTTGCATTGAAATTGTATTTTTTCACACAACTCAAATGTAATCCTAAAATCTCAACAAAAAAAAGAAAGAAACCTTTTTTTAAAACCTAAACAGAAAATAAATATTATTTTGAGTGAATTTTGCTTGTGTTAAACTGCATTTAGGATGTGATTGTCATGATGAGTGACTTAGACATGTCTCCTACAATTTACATAGCCGTCTACCATATCTGTATATTAGCATGTTTATTTAATGACAAGAAAGAGTAAATCAAGATTTGGGATTTTTTTAAGTCTCTTTGCAACAGTGTAACTTGAAATTTGTAAGAAAATTATTTATTCACATTTTTGTGTTGAACAGGATAAATAATTGAAGAAGGGAAAATTTTCATGTCTGTATATTTATCTGTATTTTTTTTTCTTTCATAGGAAGGTATGTATGAACTCCCATGCATTTTTTGGTGTGTATAGGTATTCTCCAATGTGTGTGATGTTAGTACACAGGATGATATTCCACTGTTGGTAGAGTACCCCTGCCATACTTTAGGCAGCCTAACATCGTGGCCTCTGTTCTGTCCATTGTTCAGAGGGCTACCTGTATGTATATGCTGTGTTTCATGTTTTAGTTGTAAAGTGGGTTTCCATCTCACATGATGAAATCACAGACATTACTTTATCCAGAAAATGCAAAAAAGTAAATTCTCTTTCAAAAGAAGTCATAGCTCTGGATTGTGTGCTGTTCTTACAAACTGGGTTTGTTTTTCCTTTTCACATTCGATCTCAACAATTTGTTTACTTAGTTCTTTATATACTGTTGACCTAATAATTTATGCAATCCCTGTCATTTCTTATGCAGTAAAATTATCACACACACTATCACGAAACTGTCTTGGTTTCTTTTTAGTTGAATGTTTTTGTCCTCCTCTCCCCTCTAGAGTCTGTTATTTTCTAGTATACGAGTAAAATTGCAGTTTCAGGGCCTACTGTCCATTCCTTCCCGCTACTGAGACAGTCACCTGAGTGACAGTATAAAGGTGGAGGGGCTTATTTTAGCTTGGATTCAGGGTACAGGCTGTTGAAGCAGGGAAGGCATGGCGGCAGGAGTATGAGCAGCTGCTGTAATGCATCCGTAGTCAGGACACAGCAATGCATGCCTCGACCCTGCTTCCTTTCTCCTATTCTCTGCAGGTCCCCTGCCTATGGGTTGCTGCCACTCACATCTATGCCGGCCCTTACCACCTCTCTTAAACTTCTAAAAACATCCTTCCTGGGCCTAAAGCCAGTCAAGTTTACAACAACAAAAAACATCATAGGCCTATTTTATAGAATTCTGTTATGAAGTTATTGATGTTCAAAAAATGAGATCAATGACAGATCCATATTGATAGATTTGATTCTGTATACTAAATTTTAGAGTACAACTTTCACTTTTAATTAAAAGCAAGCAGAAGAATCAGTGTGCAGACAGGAACCGGGCCTGGTGGTGTGTATATAATCCCATCTACTTGGGAGAATCACCGATTCAAGGCCTGCTTAGGTTATAGAATGAATTCAAGACCACATTGGGCAGCTTAGTGAGACCTTGTCTCAAAGTTAGGGTTTTCTAGAGAAACAGAACGGGGGGGGGAGGAGAAGTAGGGAGGGAAAGAGAGAGAATAAAAAGGTTATTGGGTTGATTTACACTGCAGTTTCTAGGTTGTCCAACAAGGACTGTCTGTCTTCATGATAGCTGATGCTCAATAATCCTACTCTGGCTCTGAAGGCCAGGAGGATTCCCCCAGATAGCCACGGGTCTAAAGCCCACATCATAAAGCTAAAGAAACTGAAAGGAAAGCAGCATCAATGGCAGCCACGTTGTAGACGGACTCAACAGCCAGGGGCAAAGGCAAGCAAGTGGGGAAAAGAACGTTAAAAAATGTTAACCTTTGCAGTTCCTCGCACCTGGGCTGCGGCAGGACCATGAGGCCCACGTTTACGATGGGTCTTCTCTCTTCAGGTGGCCTGCTCAAGACAGCCCCTCACAGGTGTACTCACAGGTTTGCCTTTTGGTTGGTTCCAGAGCCAGTCAAATTGATGTCCAAGCAGAAATCCTTAGGTTATAGTGATGTCTGTATATTGTAGACCCCAACCTGACAGTACAGACCAAAAGAAATGGAAATGCCTACACTCACTTTCTGGGGACAGAGCTGTATAGACTTGTAGACCAGTGGTTGTAATTTGTAGTAGCTGAAATATATCATCAAAGAAAGTGCTACGTTTCAAACATTTCTTGGAATGTTTCCAAATCAACACTTAACAGTTTTTATGGGGGTTTATTACTAATCTTCCTGTAGGGCCTAACTTGGCAGAAATATCTGTGTGCTGCATAGATTTTTGTTGCTTTGTTTCAGTGCTACTTGGTTTTTTGAGAGTAAAGAAAAATATTTCTTCTAAAAGCTCCTCCCCTACCCCTTCCTACTGATAAACTCTGGAGTTCAGTGAGGATGTGTGCATCTGGTCCCCTAAACTCTAGCTGCTTTGTCTGTCAGGCTTCCCTCTGCAGCTGTTTTCAGAGAAAATGGTCATCTAGTTGGATAATATTTCTGAAAGCATTTCACGGCTGCATATTTTAGAAGTCTGTCGTGTTCTTTTTTCGTCTTTTATTCCTGTCTTAAGAGAGCTTTGGTATGTTTCTTAGTGATCCTAAGACTAAAATTAAGCTGGCTTCTACTAACTTCTCTTCTTACCTAATAGTACGAGTGTGTGTGTGTGTGTGTGTGTGTGTGTGTGTGTGTGTGTNTGTCTGTCTGTCTGTCTGTCTGTCTGTCTGTCTGTCTGTCTGTGTCTGTGTGTGTCTGTATGTGTGCCTGTGTGTCTCTGTGTGTGTGTGTCTGTGTCTGTGTGTGTGCCTGTGTGTCTCTCTGTGTGCGTGTCTGTGTGTGTCTCTGTGTGTGTCTGTGTGTATCTGTGTGTGTTTGTGTGTGTGTGTGTCTCTGTGTGTGTATTTTGAGATGGGGTCTTGCTATACAGACCAGCTAGCCTCAAACTCATGATCCTCCTGCCTCAGCTTCTGAAGAAGCTGGGATTGCAAGCATGTGCCACCACACCTGGCTAATAACTTTTTTAGTTTAATGTTTTGATTGTTAATGACAGACGGGGCAGCATTTAAACATGGGGAAGTCTGATCACAGTTCTTCACTTCACTTCCTTGGGTTTGGTTCTCAGATCAGCTGTGTTGCTGTAGATTTTCTACTTGGTCACTCAGACTTGTTTGAGCTTACATGCATGCTTAACTTCTTTTAGGTTTCATCCCATTAGGCACAGCCACACATCCCCTCATAGGGCCTTCTGGCTTGAGTCTCATATTACCTAGTGTGTTCATTGCATATGGTTTCAAATTACTGACTCAAAGGTATATATAGAAGATTAAGCACAGCATCAAAACTTTGGACATCTGTATCTATATTCTTGATCAACCTGCTTGGACCCAGATAGACACATCTTGATTGATACTCCTGCTGTAACATCCTAGATAATTTGTTTACATTTTTCTCCCCATTTTTCAAGTTTAAAGTGGGCCATAAGACTTGTTTTATAAGATGAGAACCTCAGTGGACACTGAAATAAATTACCAATGTTAGAGTGGGTTTTTAAAAGAGTAGCTGCGACAAAAGAGAGTTAACATTAGTAAATATGTCTGTTCCCTCATTCATTGAATAAAAAGTAAGTGCCTGGTGTATTAGTCATGTCTATATTGCTGATAAGAACACTATGGCCAAGGCAACTTACAGAAAAAAGCTTATTTGGATTTATGGTTCCAGCTAGAGTCTATTATGGCAGAGCAGACATTTGGTGGTGGAGTAGAAGCTGAGGGCTCACCTCTCCAGTGGCAAGCATAAAGCAGAGAAAGCCACTGGGCATGGTGAAAGTCTTGAAACCTTAGCCTTCAGGCAGTAATATATCTCCTTGATCAAGTCCAAACTTCTTAAATTTACCCAGTGTTACCAACTAGGGACCAAATATTCAAACATATGTGCCTATAGATAACATTGAAACTGCCATACCTACTATGTGTTAGAGTAACTAATTTCCCATTTTGTGGCTTGGGAGTTGTATCTGTGTAGACTTTGGCTAGTGGCAGAGTGGGTGACCTAACATGCACAAGGTCCTAGGATTGAGCCCCAACACCGTAAGAACTAACATTTTAAAAAAATTATAGCTGTGTTCACTGAACATTTCTTTTGGGCAGTGTGCCTCTAGAGTATAGTAAGACACAAATATATGTGCCAGTCTAGAGATTTTACTTGTTTCTTTTAGTTATTTATTGCATCTAATTATTGCAGTCAGGTTAATTTTTAACGTTATTGGAGACCCACAAAGGCTGTAGTCTCTCTGCTTCCACAGAGGCTTTCTGGGGTGGACAACTCAGACACCTGACAGAAAACTGGACTCAGCATGCCTCTCAAGATCACAGGATTAGCAAGCAGCCAGAGCGAGTGGATGAGTCTTCTTGATGGATTAATCAGAGCTACTCATAATAAATGTTGAAAGAATGTTGATTAGAAAATCATCCTTTGTTTGGGTTTTTGTCCCAAATGAATTAATTGATTCAGGCAAAGAACAGCAGTGAATAAAACCATTAGCTGGGAGGCAAGTCCAGAAAGCTGAGCTCACTGCTGACTAGGATCAATACGTGACTCCCACTGTGAGACCATGTGAGTTACATAATCACCTAGAATTCTAAAATAAATAGTTCCACCTGAATCTAAGCAAAAATTGCACGAGTCCTGAGTTTAAATTAAAAACTACAGATGATGTTGAGTTTGTTATGATATTATGTAAGGACTTTAGTTTTTAAGGAAGATATACAATGCTGAATGTGGAGATACAAGGCAGTGGGATGGTGAGCTTGAAGTCATACTGGACTACATAGCAAGTTCCAAGTCAACCTAAGCTACTTAGTGACATCCTGTCAAAAGGGAGTGAGGAAGGAGAATAGATCTCATGGTGGCAGGCATGGGGATATCCTATCATCTCTGAGCCAGGCCCAATTCAAGGCCGACCTAGATTTCCTTGGGAGCTTAGCCAGGTCTGTGGGTCTACCCAGCCTGGTTCCTGCCTTCCTGTTCCATCACCCCTACCTGGTGGGGATGAGAAAACAAAGTTTGTCAATGGAGAAAAATGTTTGTCAGGGCTACCTTTGGAAATGTAATTTGCCATACACATCTACAATAGTGTTTATCCACTTCTGGACTACCCTTTGGGAATTGAAATGGTCAGAATCGTAACAAAGGCTATGCCAAATACCCTGCCTAGCAAGTGCCATGCCATTGGAGCATTCCCTCACTGCTACACTTGCACCAACTGGTTGACATCAGGAAACACACCATTCCTTTCCTCCACTTGGTCCCATACACAGCACTAAACTTCAAATGATATCAGACTTCCACTTTTATATATTCTGGTTGCCTCCAACTTTAAAGTTCTAAATTTCCAACCCATCTGTGGTAACTTGTGATAGCAGCTCTACAAAGGTAACTCAGTAACAATCTCTCAGTAACTCCACTGTGAGATTAGCCAATCATATCAGAGTGTGAGACTTCTCTCCCACCAATGAGATGAGACTCAGTCATCACCTATGTCTGGAATAATGGGAGCCATCTTGGCCCTAGTGTGCTTAGTAGCTTAGTTTGGGTCTTGGTGCACCCATTTTACAAAAAGAATTGCCTTGCTGAAATTCTTGGACTTTGTTAAGGTGAGGGCTTTTGTTTGTTTGTTTTTATGAGATGCTGAGATTATTCTTTGCGTCTACCAAGCTTTCATTAGTAAAATGGGAAATAAAACTTTTCACAGAAGTAGGAGGAAGTTTAAGTAATACATAGACATAAGACCAAAACACATTTTCACATGCCTACATATATGAGCATACACATTTTAAAAAATTCTAAAAACATTCTGATAAAGTATGTATGAAGGGCTGGAGAAATGGCTCAGCAGTTAAGAGCTTTCACTGCTCTTCCAGAGGTTCTGAATACAATTCCCAGTAACCACATGGTGGCTCACAATCATCTGTAATGGGATCTGATACCCTCTTGTGATGCATCTGAAGATAGTGACAGTATACTCATATACATTAGATAGATAGATAGATAGATAGATAGATAGATAGATAGATAGATAGATAGATGATAGATAGACATAAAGATAGGTAGATGATAGATAATTACATAGATAGGCAGACATAAAAGTAATTGCATGGTAGAATTTACTTTTCAGCAAACAAGGTGATAAGGTTGGAAGAATTTTGGAACAAGACCATGAATCTCAGGGTCAGCTTTCTTGCCTGTGTGGTGGTTTGAATGAAAATGACCCCCATAGACTCAGAGTGGCATTATTGGAGGTGGTCCTTGTTGAAGGATGTGTGTCACGGGGGCTGGGCTTTCAGTATCTCTCTCTCTCTTCCTGCTGTCTGCTTATCTAAATGTAGAACGCTCGGCTACCTAACTTTATGCCTGCTTTTGTGCTGTCATGCTTCCCACCGTGACAATAATGAACTAAACTCTGAAATATAAGCCAGCTCCCATTAAATGGTTTCCTCTTCACAGCAATAGAAACCCTAATGAAGATACCATAAGTCATTATTTTTAAAAGTTCAGTGGCTATCAAAGACAGATGAATCTAATCTCACCATATTTACCTGGAACCTGGGGTTAGTTGCTTATTTACTTTGTGCCCCAGTTGCTTCCAATAAATACAATGTGATCACTACTGGTTCTATTAATTTCTCCACTGTAAAATGAGATTATAGTAAAGGAGTAACTTCAAGCATACTTAGACCCTTAACTTTCTTTATCAACGATTTGGTTTTGTAAATTAGTATGACGCATTATGAGTGGCTCTGAGACTTTTGTATGTACTGCTTTGATCGCTCCTCTTCTCCACGCCTCCTTTCCTCATCCCTGCCTATCTTTGATGTCATGTGTATCCTATTTCTCCCTGTTTCTCCCCTTCCTAGGCCCTCCTTTAAGACCCCATTTTCCTTCTCATGGTCCTCTTTCTATAAAGCTGGTGGTTTATAAATATGATGATTGTTCAGGTTTCTTCTAGACTTGGACATCTATTTAAAATACAAACACTTCAGCAACATTTGATGCTACATGAAAACCAAGAATATAACACGATTTCAAGTATGCCACATATACAAACTCAAAGGGATGGAAAATGATGAATGAAAAGCAGTAGTCAAATATTTAATTTGGGTCTCTATGAGGAGACAATGGGCCTCTCATCGCACCATCTCTGTGACAATGCTTTCACCTCCCATTCGGGACAGAACTCTCTGCTACCTCTCCAGCATCATGCCTGCCTGCATTCTGCCATAGAAATATCCTTCCATGATAAAAATCTCTAGAGAAAAAGTTGCCCTCAGCTTTTGGTTCTCATACATCTTATCTGGCTCTTAGTCCTAAGGGTGGGATATAGGGGAAAGCTAGTTCTTCCATTAGCTCCTAAAAAAGTTTTATTTTTAAGAGTTGGTAAGTAGGCAGAATTGCTACAGTTACCTGTATTCCGTAGGGATATGTACGAGCAGATGTGATGCCTTAATCTGTCCTAGGAAGCCTTCCTCAGAACCGAGTTTAGCATCACCTCAGTGTCTATGTGAAGTGTCCAAGTTTGTGTTTGTGAGTCTCTCTGAAGTAGTGAATCTTAGGTGTGTTTGGGTCTAACATGGAGTCAAAACATGTTTGATGTAGAGCTGAACCTGGTGGGAGCAGTTGTGCCCGTGTCTGGTGGTGGGGAACTTGCTTTCATTTCAGAGGAAAGTGGTTTCGAGGTTTTTTTTTTTTTTTCTTTTTCCAGGAACTGTGTTTAGTGTTTTTTTTTCCCCAATTTTTATTACGTATTTATTTCATTTACATTTTAAATGCTATCCCCAAAGTCCCCTATACCCTCCCCCCTCCCCGCTCCCCTACCTACCCATTCCCCCTTCTTGGCCCTGGTGTTCCCCTGTACTGGGGAAAGTTTGCAAGACCAAGGGGCCTCTCTTCCCAATGATGGCTGACTAGACCATCTTCTGCTACACATGCAGCTAGAGACACGAGCTCTGGGGGTACTGGTTAGTTCATATTGTTGTTCCACCTATAGGGTTGCAGACCCCTTCAACTCCTTGGGTTCTTTCTC
>NC_034597.1:109787882-109865980 GCF_900095145.1 Mus pahari | reverse complement strand
CCACACACCTTTGGTCACTTGATCTTTGACAAGGGAGCTAAAACCATCCAGTGGAAAAAAGATAGCATTTTCAACAAATGGTGCTGGCACAACTGGTTGTTATCATGTAGAAGAATGAGAATTGATCCATTCTTACCTCCTTGTACTAAGGTCAAGTCTAAGTGGATCAAGGAATGCCACATAAAACCAGAGAGACACTGAAACTTATAGAGGAGAAAGTGGGGAAAAGCCTCGAAGATATGGGCACAGGGAGAAAATTCCTGAATAGAACTTAAAGGCTTGTGCTGTAAGATCGAGAATTGACAAATGGAACCTCATAAAATTGCAAAGCTTCTGTAAGGCAAAAGACACTGTCAACAAGACAAAAAGACCACCAACAGATTGGTTTCGAGTTCTCATCTGCACGGCTTCCGCACGTGGAAAGAGGTTTGCACGCGGCCAGGTGTGCTTCATGGCGCTGCAGGGGAGGGCGGAGCGGCAGGCCGCCCGAAGGGAGCGCCGCCGGGGCGGTTTGGTTGCGACACCCGCCCAGCTGGGCATTTCCGCTCGGCGGCCGTGCGCGCTCCTCGTGATTCCCCTGACCGGTGCAGGTGAGGCGCAGAGGTGGGCTGGGACTGGGAGCCCCGGGCGGCTTAGGGACTCGGTCACCAGCCAGCGGAGTGTCCGCTAGCGTCCTAGGGGATGTGGGGTCTGCCGGGCGGAACCCGCTGGGCGGAGCGCGCATTTGACCCCCGGAAAGCTGCCGGGTCGGCCCGTGCAGTAGCAGATGCTTGCTCTCGCGGGACGGATGGCTCCAACAGGTAGCTTAAGATCCTAAGGGAATGAGGCTACCGGTTTTCAAAAGTAATGTTTTACTTTAGGAGTTACTTACGTGTGAAGAAGAGACCAAAACCTTTAAAAGAATCCCAAACCAACTTCTGTTGGTCAGTTTCTCATCCTGATTTCCTTTGGAGCCAATAGTAAAACACCTGGATCTTTGGCGATTCTTCCCTTTGATTCTATCCTTGGTTAGTATTGCTGTTTAATCAGCGAGTTATAACGTTACAGCCTCATTTAAAACCCATCAGAGGTATGCGTGTATTTTAACTTAGCTTTACTCCAAGCTCATTTATGTTAAAAGAATAAGGAAACACATTAGAGTAGGAGCCTTTTTTTTTTTTTTAAGAGTGGTAACGTTGAAGGGCCCAGAAAGAAATCATGAGTTAAAAATAAAGGCTATCTTTCAATATGAATGACCTCTGAGGGGGGAGTAAGTTTTGCGCACAAGTGTTCTTATTTTCTTCTAATTGAAGTCTGTCTCCTGTAACTGAAGTGCTAAATGAGGAACTCTGCAGTTTGGCCTCATTTTCCAGAACCTTCTCCCAGAAATCCCTGAGTAAGGCCAAACTTCAACAATAGAGGACATTTGTCTTTAAAAGCTAGTTTGCACAGTTAATTGGTGGATTTTTTTTTTTTTCGTACTGAACCTTTTATTTAAACTAGTGAACTTACAAACCATGTCCTTAGCATGCAAAAGGCCCAAGGTTGGCTCTCCAGCACTGGAAAATAAGCAGACCAAGTTGGGATTAGGAATGTGGCTCAGTGGTAGAATTCAGCCTTCTGTGTGAAGTGGTGAGCTGGAATCCACTGATGTCTGTGGTGGTCATTAGTGGATGGCAGTGTGTGGTACAAAATCAGAACAAAAAACCCTGCATAGTTAGTTTTTTAAAAGTACAGGATCAAGCCAAGTGTGGTGGCTTATGTCTGTAATTCTAGCACTCAGAATGCTAAAGCAGGCCATCCTGGGATATGCAAGATCTTACATATATATATAATCTCAAAACCAAAACAAACAAAACTTCCCTCTTTATCTAGTAAGAACTTTTGAGAGCACCAGTTCTGTCTGTCAAAGCTTGAAAAGGAGTCATGGGATGGCTCTTTATTGGCCTTGGCCAGGGTCTTGTTAGGGGAGGGGACCCTCTGCCCTACAGACTAGTGCTGTCATGTTTGAAGAGGGACATGGTCCATGGGAAGACAAAATCAAGTGATCTTAGCAGCCTTCTCTAGAACATTCCTCATTTGAAGCCAGTAAATACTAGAAGTTTTATTTGGAGACTCTGAGCTAACAATGACCACCCAGCATCTTGACCAACATATTCATCCTTCAGTCAAAGACTTCCCTGTATTGTTGTTCCTCCCATCCCCATAGCCATAGCTATCTCCCATCTTTGTCCTGGTGGTATGCTTGCTGGGCATCTGTTTCACTTGTTTAAATTCCACATTATTTGGCCATTTTTATGTACTATTGATCCTCTGCTGGACTTCAGACTCCAGCCAGATAAGAACTACCCTGTGTTGTTCATTCCTGTTGGCCCTTGTGCCTTCCACATAGCCACAGAGTAGGAAAAAATAACATTTTGAGTTAGGCTAAGTGAGAGTTGAAGAGGAACCAGACATTGTGCATTTGTTCAAATCATTACATCTGCTTTATAAGAATAGAAAATGGTTTGTCCACATTTCTAGGGCATACTTAACAAAGAATACCCAGCCACTGCCAGCATGTCAGTGAGTCCTGAACATCGGCTTCCTAGGGCAAGAAGCTAGTAGATGAGCTGGGTATGCCACTCTCTGTTGGCTGTGACACACTGTGGATATATTGGCTTCCAGAAGCAGAGTTGCCTGCCATCCCTTACTAGACTCTCTGGTCACTTTCCGCCTATGCTAACTGGCAAGTGTCTCAAGCAAATTCAAGACAAATTCTGAACTCCAGTGGCCCTAGTGTCAGTACATAGGTTGAGCATTCCTAATAAAGAAATTTGTTATGCTCTGAAATGCAAAACTTTCCTAAGTGACAAAAGTGTTGGATTTCACACTGTTTGTATTTCAGGTTTTTGTATTAGAGAGCTTGACATTAAGTCTTCAATTAAGTCATCCCCAAATCTGAGAAGTTCCAGCATCTAAAACATTTCTGGTCCCATAGGTTTCAGATAAGGGCTACTTAGCCTGTTTTTATTGTGTGGTCTTTGACTGTAACAAAATCACTAGTGACAAATGGGCAGATAGTAGACATGGTGTTCACCATGTGTTTGCAGAACTACTCTGAGTGGCTTCTGACCTGTGGCTGTTGTGAGCAATGCTATGAAGGAATGGGGGACAGGGAGCCCCATCACTTACAGTACCATTATTACTGCCAAAAGGATTTTATAGAATTTATTTAATGTGCACAAAATGTTAAATTATCAAGAACATCAGTTACAAGCCAGGCATCATTAACACATATGTATAATCCCAGCACTTGGAAGGTGGGGGCAGGGGGATCAGGAGTTCAAGGTCAGTCTTGGCTAAATAGTGAATTTGAGGTCAGCCAACTGCATAAGACCTTGTCTGATAAAAACAAAAAGAAGACCAACTATAAAACTGTTAAGTAGGTAACCAATGTATGGATTTCTTGTGTTGATGAGTAAATTAAAAAGGAATTAGCATTTACCAGAGACAGCTATATGCCAGACATGATTATATCTGGGATGCATTCTGTTAATTTGATTCATTTTATTCTGTGATTTACTCTTTTTTCAGATGGAAATGAACAGTATTTGTAGGCTAGAGTCTCACTTATTTTCTTCACATGAAAGTCATTATTTTCCCTTTTTCTCAGTACTATAACTAAAGTTCAGAAAGATGGGATGCTTGAACTATGAACAGGCACTCAGACAAACAGTTGGCTTTCCTTGAGTGTAAAGTGCAGCTTGTTCCAAAGTCTGTGTTCTTCTGTGTTCCTTAGTTATTTTGAGGCAGGGTCTTTAACTTGTTTTCTAGGCTGGCCTGGACCATTCAGTCCTGGCTTGGGTTCTCAAGTGCTGCGACTCAACCTTGTCACACCAGGTGCTTGTTCTTGTGTCTATCCCACACTGGCTCCTGCTGCCAGAGTAACACTAAGCAGCTATGACCTGAAGGACATTGGTACACTCCTGAGAAATTGTGTTGTCATAATAAATTACAAGTAGAAGACCTTGTATTAAGTAGTGGCTCTTGTCATGTTCATTGCAAAGACATAGGTGATTTATCTGAGTCACATTGCAAGGCTTGCTCAGAATTTGTCTACCCACTCCCACAGGTGGTTTTTCTATGCAGATTCCTGTGCCTCCCTATATTGTGATTCCCTATTTGCATTATTTTCCTTCTTCCTGCCTGCCTATTGGATCAGCATAGTTATAACCATTGCTGGACTTTGCTCTGTCTCTAATAGAACTGAAGCTGGGAGCTGCTCCCAGCTTTCACATAGGCAAAGGGGCAAACTTTTGGAGGCTGAAAACTGTTGGAGGGAGTGGCCTTTAGGAAAGAGAGCCCAGTCAGTAGTTCTCACATTTGGGACTTTGAGATACATAAAGACGCAATAGTAAACCATCCAAGCAGCTACTTAGGCCTCTAAGAAGTTTGGATGCTTGGAGTGATATTTCTCCAGACTTAAAAACCCAGAGATAGATGAAAAGCTAAAGAGCTTCCAGAAATTTATGTAAGGTCTTCAGTACTACCTGACTGAAGAATATAGGTTAGAAAAATATAAAAAGTTGTAGTAGCAAAAACTGGCAGTTGCCACTGAGTATCCATTCTCTCCTGTTTAGCTCTTGGTCTTGTTTGATTCAGTGATCCATGTGCCTGGGTGTGGGGAAAAAAGGAAAAGCAGAGGTGTATGGGGCTCCAGGAAGATACCTAAGGGGCCTAGCTCAGCTAGAAACACTTTTACTTTTTCACTCCTACTCCTCTGAATGTAACAATATGGCAGGAATGCCAAGAGCCGTTTTCTCTCATGAGGGAACATTGAGGATGGAAGCTATGAGCTAGTGAGACACACTGAGCCTGCTGTGCTGGATTTAAGGGATGTACACATGATCTCCCTCCCCCTTGCTCAAGAGCCCATGCAATGCCATTTTTCAGCCTGACCAATAAGGGGAGGCAATTGTATTCCTCTTTCCTGCCTTGCATGGAGAGTCCTCAATGGGTATGCCCTGTTTTGGGCAGTCAGGACCTGTACTAGAGAGATGAAGATGGCAGACACTGGAAATTAGTACATCTGGAAGGATCAATCATACAAGTTTAACACAGTCAGGCTTGTCAGTATCAGAGAAGAGTTGTTAATACAGAAACCCAGGAAGCTGTAGTGACTCCTATAGTACACATAGGTTAGAGAGCATTGATGTAATTCATGGTTTTCAATAAACATTGATGTAGAATTAAATATACACAAACATGAGAACATGTAAGAGTCGATACATACATGTACCTGTTGTGATTTGAATGAGAATGGCTCCCATAGGCTCATATATTTGAATGTTTAATTCCTAGTTGGTGAACTATTTAGGAAAGATTAGGAGCTATGGATTTGTTAGAGGGAATGTGTCACTGGGAGGCAAGGGCCAGGGACTTAGGGTTTTTAAAATCCCACACCAGGCCCAGTCTCTCTCTCAGCCTGCTGCCTGCAGATCAGGATATAAGCTCTCAACTACTGCTCAAGCGCAATACCTGCCTGCCTGCTGCCATGCTTCCTGCCATGATGGTCATGGATTAACTCTCTGAAACATAAGCAAGCCCCCAGTTAAATGTTTTCTTTTATAAGCTGTCTCTTGATCATGGTGTCTCTTCTTGAGCCAGAAATCAAGGAAAGTACTCAGAAAATGAGTCAAAGGGACAGAGAAACCTGCTAAAAATGGACTCTACCTGTCCAAATCAGGAACAGCTTGAGCATCCAGAGAAATAATAATAGCAATGGCTGCACTGGGAGGCATAAGTCTGCAAATATACATATAAGCAAAGAAATGAGCAAGGGTGTTAAGTGGGGTGTGTGCATAGTTTTGAAGTACTTCCTCACAAAGTTCTTGTCAGCTCCCAAGGAAAGGATGAGCCTTCATGAGAGAAGCCTGGCAGCCACCACATAGCTGAGGCGATTGGAATGAACACCATTACAATGACACAAATTGGAGTCAAGTGCCATGTGACAGATGGCAGGGAGAACACTTTTAATGGTTGCTGCTGTCTGGAGGCAGACAAAATCAAATTGAAGGACATTCAGTGAAGTAAATGTCCTGAGAGTCTGTTCATGATCACAGCAATCCCTGACAGAGGAATTGTTAAAAACCAAGGAGACCTGAGAACACAAAAGTCCCATGCAAGGCTCTGCACATTATTAAGATTGTGACCGGAGCTAGAAAGAGTTGTAAAGTTAGGAAAGGGTGTGGGTACCTGATGTTGAGGATTGCCAGCCATGTAACTGGTGGAAATAGACACAGACTACTATCTATGTATTGAGGGCTGGGGGCTTACACATGCACTTACTGTGTGCACACATTTGCTGCACACCCATCACATGCCAGACTATTGAGCAAAGTTGCTGTTACATGAGCAGATGCTGGGCCAGAGAACAAGGGTGCAATGTTCTTTTGTCAGTAGTGTGGATGCCTGTGCTTGTAGCCAGGGGAATCACACAGGGGAGGTGGTGTACTTAAAAGTGACAAGAAACCCTGTAGAGTTTCCCCAGGCAGAATATTGAGGAATGAAGAGATTTTCCTAAAGGCAGTAGCAGCCTTCTGAGCAAAGAGGAAGATATATGGCAGGACCAGTTGGCTGGCTGACCTCTGTAATCCACATAAAATCTAGATAGCTCCTAATCCTTCCTAAATGGTTCCACCAACTGTAGACTAAGTATTTAAACATATGAGCCTGTGGGAGCCATTCTCATTCAATGTAGCGAAGGGGAGTTTGTACAACTCCAGCTCCAGGGAATCTAATGCCTGCTTCTGCTTCTGAGAGAACCTGTACCTGTGTCCATGGACTGCCCCCAAAACATCCCTGCACATAAATCTTTAAAGAAAGAAAGTGTAGGTCACCAACTCTCATTGTTATTTACTATTAAGAAAATTTGCTTATAAGGTCAGTGTGGCAGTGCATTCCTCTAATCCCAGCACTCAGGAGGATCTCTATAAGTTTGGGGCCATCCTTGTCTATATATCAAACTGAAGGACATCAAGACTACATAGATTTGTCTTGAGAGGACGGGGGGGGGGGGCGATTATAGACTTGTGTTTATAGACATTAACTTTAGCGGAGGATTTTGTAGGGCCCTTTTGCTGCCTAGAGAGCAATAAAAATCATGTTTCAAACACTGTTAAGTTATAAAATAGCAGGTTCTTTTTCCAGCCTTGTAGGCAGTACAAGGTGGCTTACAACATGGTGGCTAAATACTAATGAGACGGTTATCATTGCTGATTGACTGAGACTTCGCTTTAGGAGTCAGTGCTCTGATCTTAAGTCATGATACTCCCAGACTATTCCTTATGATAGCACCCCTTTTCCTCAAGTCTGTCCTGAGAACAAATTATTTTAAAGAATGTTATTTTCATAGGGATTTGGGGTTTTTAATTTTCTTGAAATTTCTGCTCAGCATTATTGTTTGAATAATCTTGTGGTGATGAAAATAATGATATTTTTTTAAAGACTTATTTATTATTATATCTAAGTACACTGTTGCTGTCTCCAGATGCACCAGAAGAGGGTGTCAGATTTCATTTAGGATGGTTGTGAGCCACCATGTGGTTGCTGGAATTTGAACTCAGGACCTTCGGAAGAGCAGTCAGTGCTCTTAACCACTGTGCCACATCTCCAGCCCAAATAATGATATTTTTAAGGGCAAATACATACTAAACTTGAAAATCCTCTTTTGTGATTTGACTTTTAATTTATCTCTCAGCTGTTTTAGTTGAATTCAACTTGAGGTAGTACAAGCACTGATAGAATGTGAATGCTTTGGGGAAAGTAGAGAAAAACAGGCTTGATTTTGAGTTTGATGCTTTTAGTTTAGTTTTTTTTTCTTCTTCATTTTTTTCCTTTTATTGAAAATATGTTTTTTTCTCTTACAATATATCTTGATTACAGTTTCGCCTCCCAACTCTCCTTCCTCTCTGGATCTACTCCCTTTCTGTCTCTCATTAGGAAAACAAAAATCAATCAATCAAACAAACAAACAGAAAACCAGGCTTCAATGAGATAGCAACCAAACATAACAAAATAAAAATATTAAGATGAAGCAAAAGCCATCACACTGAGGCTGGACAAGGCAACCCAACAGAAGGAAAAGAGCCCCAAGAGCAGACACAAGAGTCAGAGACCCACTCATTCACACACTCAGGAGTCCCATAAAAATACTAAACCGAAAGCTATAATTTATACTCAGGACCTGTGCAGATCCATGTGGGCCCTGTGCTTGCTGCTTCAGTCTCTGTGAGTTCATATGAGTCCTGCTTAGTTGACTCAAAGGGCCCTGTTCTCCTGGTGTCCTCTATCCCCTCTGGCTCTTAACATTCTTTCTGCCCTTCTCTGGTCCCTGAGCTGAGGGGACACATTTGACAAAGACATCTCATTTAGACTCTCTCTCCCTATAATGTTTGACTGTGGGTCTCTGCATCTATTCCCATCTGCTGCTGGAGGGAGCCTCTCTGATGATGACTGAATGAGATATTGATCTATGTATGAGTATAACAGAATATCATTAGGAGTTGCTTTATTGATACTTTTTTTAAGGACTAGTAGTGTTTGATTTTCTGCTAGGTCTCTGGGCTATCTAATCTTGGTTCTTGGTCACACACCAACTCATGGAGTGGACTTTAAGTCGGATCACACATTGGTTGGCTACTCCCACAAGTTCTGTACGTACCACCATTGCTCTAATCTTGCAGGCAGATCAAAGGTTCTGTGGCCGAGTTGGTGTCTATGTTTCTCTTTTGGTAGCATACTGAGTACTTCCTGCACCAATTTATTTGCCTTTTCCCCCTGTAGCTTTTAATATTCTTTATTTGTTCCTTATGTTTAGTGTTTTGATTATTATGTACCAAGGGGACTTTCTTTCTGGTCCAGTCTATTTGGTGTTCTGTATGCTCCTTGTACCTTTATAGGCATCGCTTTCTATCGGTTAGGAAATTTTTCTTCTATGATTTTGTTGAAAATATTTTCTAAGCCTTTGAGCTGTAATTCTTTTCCTTTTTTCATTCTTATCATTTTTAGGTTTGGCCTTCTCATAGCGTTGCAGATTTCCTGGATGTTTATTTCAGGAGTTTTGTAGATTTAACATTTTCTTTGACTAGTACATCCATTTCTTTAATAATATCTTTAATGCCTGACATTCTTTCTTCCATCTCCTATATTCTGTTGGTGAAGCTTGCTTACCTCTGTCTGTAGTTCCTGTTTGCATTCCTAAGTTTTTCATTTAGAGAATTCCATCAGTTTGTGTCTTCTTTATTGATTCTATTTCCATTTTCAGGTCTTAAAAAGATTTTATTCATTTCCTTCTACTTTTTCTGTTTTCTTGTGTTTCTTTAATATTTATTTTATTCTTGTGTTTCTTTTATTCATTTCCTCTGATGTTTTGTTTTTATTTTCCTGTATGTTTAAATTCCTCTTTAAGGACTTCTATCACCTTCATATAGTCAGTTTTAACTTTTTCTGGTACTTCAACTGTGTTGGAATATCCAGGGTCTGCTGTAGTAGGACAGCTGGGCTCTAATGAAGACAGATTGCTCTGAGTGTTTTGATTGTGTTTTTTTACTGTTGAATAGGCATCTGGGTTTAGGATTTTTATAGGTCTGGGCACTGATTTCTGAATTTGTCTTTTGGGGAGAATATTTTGTCCTTTTCTGTTTCTGTTTCCTCTCTAGATTTGCAGAGTGTGATGGCTGCGCTTCCTGGCAGGGTGACTCCAGGCTCAGACCTGGAAATGACAACCAGCAGCAGGCCTGAGACAGGGTGACTTGGTAGTTTATTCTTAGATAGACTGACAGACATGGCTATTCAGTATGAGTCTGTAGGTTGTATCAGGGCAACTTTATAGTATGAGTAGGTTTCAAGTTGGATACGTTTTCCTTGTATTTGGTATTGTTAGGCTTCAGATGTGACTTCCATAGGTTCATGTGTTTCAACACTTTGTCCTCATTACTGTTTTCAGAGGTTGCAGAGTCTTTGGACATGAGAGAAATCCTATATAAAATGTATCCATCCTGAAAGGAGGACTTCCAAGCTCTTTACCTAGAGTAAGATAAATTAGATCTCCTTAGGTAACTTGAGGGATGTGGAGAAGAGGCTTTCTCATTGAGCTGGGGTGGTGCAGTGGCACACATCTAAAATTCTTTCAAGGACAGCCTGTATATCTCACTGAATGCTGGAAAGCAGTGGTCTACAAACTGGAGCCTGGAGCCTTGTTTTAGCAAATACAGCCTGCAAGCTAAGAAGACATTTTACTTTTTAAATTTTTTTCCTTTTTTTTTTTTTTTTTTTTTGGAGACAGGGTTTCTCTGTGTATCTCTGGCTGTCCTGGAACTCACTCTGTAGACCAAACTGGCCTTGAACTCAGAAATCCGCCTGTCTCTGCCTCCCAAATGCTGGGATTAAAGGCGTGTGCCGACATTTTACTTTTCTAAAGGGTGATGATAAAAACAAAGTGGTGGCTGCAGCAACAGTGGCACATTTTTAGTTCTAACACTTGAGAGACAGAAGCAGGCAAAGCTGAGTTCAAGGCCAACCATGTCTACAGTGTGAGTTCCAGGACAACCAGGGCTGCATAGAGAAACTATGTCTCAAAAAGACCAAAAAAAAAAAAAAAGGCCTTGGTGGTAGGGATAAGCTTTGAGACTTATACCTGGATATAACCAAGCAACCTCATCTTCCTGCCAAAGTCAGAAGCTGCTTCTGCCTTCCTCTGGGATGGACTGTATCCCACTCAAATCATGAACAAGTGCTTCCTACCTTAATATGCGGTCAGGGTTTTGGTCAGTGCAATGAGTTACCCACCATGATTACCTTCTAACTATTCCTGCTAACTGTCCTGTGTTGAGCCTTGTTAACTACCATAGATCCCTTGTCCCCTCCCACTGGGCCTTGCTTTTTCTTGGCCAGGAACCCATACATACCCACAATAACCAGGAGCTTGGCCTTAACCTTGAACTCCATGTAGTCATTTGGCTCTCTGACCTAAAGAAATTGACTGCTGGTGTGCACCTTTAGTCCTAGTACTTGGGAAGCAGAGGCAGACAGATCTCTGAGTTTGAGACCAGCCTGGTTTACAGAGAGAATTTCAGGACACCCAGGTCTACACAGAGAAACTTCTGTCTTGGAAGAAGAAAAAGGTAAGAAAGAAACCTGACTGGTGAGCTTGTAAACAACACATTGGGCAGCTGACCAGGGAGCCACACTTGTGCTTTTATTCTCTTCATTTATTCTCTTCACAGTAGATCAGTCCTCTGAAGGAAGAGAGTTGTTTAGATGGGTTAAATTCTCATCTTTCTGGAGTATGTTGTTAGTACAGTATATAGAAGTATAGAGAACAGCTTTGTGCAATATTTTAAATTGCTCTCTCTCAGGTTTCTTCTTAGTTTTTAAATTAGGAATATAAAGTTTATTAAATTGAGCTGGAAATTTGGCTCATTTGTAGAGTATATGCCTTTCATTGAGGCCTCTAGTTTGATCCCCAGAACACACACACACACACACACACACACACACACACACACACAGAGTGTTGTCATAGCTTGAGTTGTCCTGAAAAACAAAATAATGTTCTAGTGTAGACATTCCTGTTTCAAAACAGCCATAGTTCTTTTAACAAAAAATTCCAGAATACCTTGAAGTTATGGTGTAGAAACATGAAGGGAAGGGAGTGAAATCTTCAGGCAAGGTTTGGTTTTCTGCCCAAGTTGACTCAGAGTAAAACAGTGAAGCCTTTGGGGCACAAGGCATACTAGAAATTTCCTTCAGCCAGACCCAGATGCCCCATTTCCCTGTATCTCCCACTAACAGAGGGCGAGTTAGAACAAGACCTGGATTGTTAGCTCTTCCCTCCTTGACCAGAGAGTACTTGCTCCAGAAACAGTAAACACATTCTGAGAAGTTGCCCAATATGAGTTAAAAGCAGGCTACCCTCCAGGAGCCTGGAAAATATTCCAAAAGCCAGATAGATCATTTGCTATGTTTCTTAGCCAAGTATGGACAGTCACTGCTTAGTTAACAGTTAATGTAGATGGGGACCTGGGTAGGTAAAACAAAACAAAACAAAACAAAACAAAACAAAACAAAACAAAAACCCTCTGGCTATATGTCCTAAGGTCTGGGCATGGGATACACTACATTCCCCACATTCTTACCTTCTGTGCCTGCTGACCAAACTCAGCTTCCTTTCCTTGAACCTTTAACTGCAGAGGAACATGTTTTACTCTGTTTCATTGTGAGTCAGGTTCCAGACATGATTGAGTTTAACAGGGCAGCATAAGTCCATTTCAGAAAGACTGCAGAAACTTCACTGCTTGTGGAAACCCTGAAGGTGAGGGTTTCTGATGAGGGATTAGAAGGCATGTTGATTTCCTGGATAAACTGGCAAGGACAGGAGGCTCAGTGGCCTGTAGACTGGCTCTCTCTTTTGTGCTCATTAGTTTTTATTTTTGAAACAGGGTTGTTGTAGTTCATGATGGCCTTGAATTTGCCATCTTTCTTTATGAGCCAGAATGCTAGAATTGTGGGTATGTATCACTATGGCTGACTGACTAGTATTTTCTATATCAATTCTTTATTTGCACACAAAATGTTTTTTTGTTTTGTTTTGTTTTTTTTGTTTGTTTTACAAATGGCTAGCACTGTAGAACCACCTGGATCAACTTAGAGAGTGTCACTGTGCCCTCCTCCAGAGAGTGGCATCATTCCACTGGGCCTTCCCACCTTGCTGAGGTGGAGCTTGCAAACTCTAGATCTTATTTCAGGCCTACAGCTGTCTGTAGTGCCTCCCTGTATCACTGGCTCCCACCAGAGTCACCTCCCATGATTTGGAGGACCTGACTCTCTTTTGCTTGGCTCTCATGGGATGTTGACCAGCAATGATGGCAGAGACGGCAGAGACTAGCACTGAGTGAAATGCCTGTAGGTCTGCACTCAGACTGTTGCAAACTGGGGGCTTAAAACTGGATCGTGAACTTGAGAGTAGAACCGAAGCATTTACGCCTGGAAGCTGGCCAAGACCAGCAGTCTGGCAGCGGCCACCCTGTTGGATTCAGCTTGAGCTGCAGGTGGCACCAGTGGGTTATTGGCACCTTTTGAGGCCTGTCACTGCCTGCCCAGCCTGTTGACAGGTGTCTGGCTACTCAGCCACCTATAACAGCAGGAGCCAACATGTCTCTGTCCCAATGTACCTGGCCTGTGTTTCCAAGGCTCCTTCCAGACCAGTGGGAATTTTCCAGGCACTTTCATACTCAGAATGAGCAGAAGTGAAGAGAAGGCTGTATCTGTACTGTTGGTCACTGTATTTTGATATGAATGTAATTGCCTTAAGTTTTTAAAATTACACTGATGTGTATCTACTTGGAGGGGGCATGTGTGCCACAGCATGCATGTGGAGGTCTGGATTTGGTTCTCTCCTTCTACCACATGGTTCTCAGGCATCAAACTCAGGTCATCAGATTGGTGGCAAGGAACTTTCTTTACCTTTTACTTGCTGGATCTTTGACAAAGCATGAAAAACACTTCCAGCATGACAAAAGCATTAAGAACTCACAGAATGGTTGCCAGGGCCAGATTTGTGTAGCCCATTGAGGTATCAGGGCCATGAAGGTTTGTTTTCTAAGACCCTTGAGAATCTGGAGCTTTGAACACACCAGCAGGTCGTACCTGATTTCAAAGGCAGCTAGTGCTACAAATTTGAGTACAGTGTTTGGCTGTCTGCTTTCCGGGGTATTGGAGTTGGTGAGGCTGGCTTCAGCAGGAAGGTCTTGTCTTTACTATAAAGAGCCAAGCAGGCAACCAAATGAGAGCATCAAAGAGTCTGCAGGATGTGACCAGCCCTCCCTGGCAAGATGCCCGGGACCTCAGCTCCTGCTCCTGCTCACAAGCCAGGCCCAGGTTTAAAGTTTACAGCATCTTGTTTTTTCACCTGTTTCCTACAGTTCTAAGAAACTTCTGAAGAATTAATCAGTAACTATATCAGATACTCAGCCTTGTTCCAAGGAAAATAGGGTTACTGTGGGGAGGGGAGAAGTAGCTCCTTGTTCAGATGTAAGGAGGCTTCTAGAAAATAAGAAATTTCCCATTAAACATGGCCGACACCCCATCCTCCATACCTAAAAGATCCTTATTCAGTTTCCCCACAGTAGAGTATGTTTGTTTCCCAAGCAGATGCCCTATGAGTGGGTATTTGGCAACGTTGGTAAAGTCAAGGGTACTGGTTGGCCTTGTGTAGCCAGCTTTGAACCGCTGGGGAATGATGAGAAGGAGTAAAGACACATTTGTAAGTGCTGTGCTGCGGGTGTATGCACAGGAGTCCTGGCTCTGCATGATTCCTCTGCAGTCACTGGGAAGTGGTAGACACATCTGGCCAGAGGCAGCTCTGCCCCCACCCACATGGCCACTCGTTTCCATCACAGTCTTGACAACTGGGAGATTGCTAGTGCCTTGACTTATCTATCATGTAGAGAAATTGAAGTGATGATATTCAGAGCTTTCTTGTACTTCTTGTGCCACTAAATTTTAATACAAATAGGATAGAGACTTTATTGAGGTTCCTTTCAGAAGGTTGTTCTTATGCTAAGGGATAACATCCTTTTAAAATCCTTTAGCAATTAATGTTAGAAGAGTTTAATCCTTAGCCCTTTTCTTATTTGGCTCACCTGATGTGTGTTCTAAGTATGGACTGAACATGTTCAATAGTCATGATTTAGACTACCTTATTAAAGTCCAAATTCCTGCCTTTTACACTCTTGCCACCAGGTGGCTAAGGGGAAAAAAATCAATGAGGACCAATCCAGCAAAAGACTTGGATTCATTTTCAATTCTGCTTCAGTGATGAAATATGAAACTAGATGGATTGTCCAACAGGAAAGCAAACTGCTGCGTGACAGCATTCCAGGCAGTGCCCTGCCAGATGGACATTTCTATTGTGTTTTGTTTTTTAAATATTGACAATGTTAACTAGCCAGGTTTTGCTGAGCTAAAGTGTTTGGAGACGCTGAGCCTGCTCTACCTTTTGGGCTGACTTCTGGATGGACATATTGTTCCAGGATATAGCAAAGTTTGACATACAGGTCTGCTTTAGGCTCTTGTATTCTAATCAGGAGCATCTCAGTCCTGACACTGTAAGCCTCCCATCTGCTCCTAACTATATCTATGATATCATCCACACCAACACTGCATAAATCTACTCAGTACAGGCTCTGGAGCTCACAGCAAAACTGAGCTGAGCAACAATGTGTAGCTGTCTGGACTGTACATGTGTGGTAAGATGGGGGAATTGGGCTGGTTTCTACAGGACACATCTGTTAAGAGTGAAGACAGCAGCATATGGCACTGACCCAGCTTCCCTCAGTGTTTGGAAAGAAAAAGGCAGTCCTTCCACCGGCATGAAACTTTACCCAGCCCCTGGCTTAATATCTTGTGCTTACCCAGTCCCTCTTGTACATCTAGCTGCTCTTTGGGTCTTTAATTTATTCACTTTGACAAGTAACCTCTTGGTCATACAACAGTTCACTCTCAACTTGCTTTTCTGATTCAAAGCGAACATGAGTGCCTTAATCCTCTAATGGGAATTAATTGCTTGTTTCAGTGCTTAATTCTGATCCTTTCTCAATCCCCACAGGGACAAGTTGCTTCCTGAAGGATCCATGTGTATTGTTCAAAACAATCATAAAAAGGTAATGATGTTTTTCTTATGAAAGAAGCCAGAAATGCACAACATTCATTTTGTATTCTCAAACTGGTTTTGTATTATGAAGGAATCGCTTACCAAATGCTTCTGAGAAAAAGCCTAGTTTTCTTGTACAGAAATAAGCTATTGTTTTCTTTAGAAGAAAGTTGCTGGTTTTCTACAGTTTAAAGCAGAAAACCACTGTCCCCTTCCTGAGTCTGCTTCTGGTTCTGAAACCACCATTTGATAAGGCTTGAATCCTCTTCCATCAACACATTTACTGTAACACTCTCAGGGGTTTAGTTGAGAACCCTCCAGTAAGCATTTGGGGAAGGAGCTGGGGTGGAGACCTAGAGAAAATGGGAGGGAAGGGTCAGGGGAAGAGGAATCCAAAGTATGGCATTGGGTGCTTCTGACTGGCTGTCAGTGGTCAATAGAAAGTAGCTCATAAGACAAAAGGATGGACCATCCAGAGACTGCCCCACCCGGGGGTCCATCCCATAATCAGCCACCAAACGCAGACTCTATTGCGTATGCCAGCAAGAACTTGCTGAAAGGACACTGATATAGCTGTCTCTTGTGAGGCTATGCCAGTGCCTGGCAAACACAGAAGTGGATGCCCACAGTCATCTATAGGATAGAACATAGAGACCCCAATGGAGGAGCTAGAGAAATTACCCAAGGAACTGAAGGGGTCTGAAACCCTATAGGTGGAACAACAATATGAACTAATCAGTACCCCCAGAGCTCGTGTCTCTAGCAGCATATATAGCAGAAGATGGCCTAGTCAGCCATCGTTGGGAAGAGAGGCCCCTTGGTCTTGCAAACTTTATATGCCCCATACAGGGGAACTGCAGGGCCAAGAAGTTGGAGTGAGTGGGCAGGGGAGCAGGGTGGGGGGAGGGTATAGGGGACTTTTGGGATAGCATTTGAAATGTAAATGAAGAAAATATCTAATAAAATAATAATAAAAAAAGAAAGTAGCTCATTGGGAAATATGATAAACCCAATTTTTAAGTGGAGAACTTTGATTTAGGTCTGTACCATGCCATCCTGAACTTCACATTATCTGGTTCTGTATCTTGAAAAGTAGACCTATTGGTACTATGTCTGATGCTCAGTGGGGAGAGTGGGTCCACATTGTGTCGGATGCAGAACACTTGTCCTTCATTGTTGTGGTTCAGGCTATCAACATTTACCAAGACAAATGGCCATCATTGTTTTGTGTTTTATGCCCCTTATTAAACTAACTTAGTCCTGTGTCATGGAAAGAACTAGTATTGCACAATGTAGGGAGGCAGGAGCAAACTGAAGACATAATTAGGCATGACTCTAAGAAAGGAACTGCCTTTGTCACAGTGGCCATCCTTAGGGGCCAGAAACATCAGAGCAAGGTTCTCCTCCTATCCCTGCTGGACACTACAAACTTCTTCTAAAAACTCTCTGCTCACATCCCAGGCCTATTTTTTTTAAATTGGTCATTTGTTTTGTTTTGAATTCTTCATGATTTCTGTATATATTAAGGATATTAATCCTGTCAGATATATACCGGGCAAAGATTCTCTCAAAAAACCCCATTCTGTGGGTTTCCTCTGTTGTTTCTTTAGCTGTACAAATTTTTTTTGGTTTTACGAAGTGTCAGTTGTTGGCCTTAATTCTTGGGCAAATGGAATTGTATTCAGAAAGTCATTCCCTACGCCCATCATATGGGTGCTGTGTATGTCTTCTAGCAGTTTCACACTTAGGTAGGGATGAGACAGGGTCTCTCTACACAGCCCTGGTTATTTTGGAACTCAATACATAGATCAGGCTGACCTGGTACTAGATCCACTTGCCTTTGCTTCCAGAGTACTTGGACTAAAGGTATGTTCCACAATGCCTTTAATTTTAATGTAGGCACTTATAAGAGAGCTAAACATTTTCCTTGCAGGAAAGCCAATAGAGGTGGCTTTTGAAGTTTCAAAAGCCCATGCCAGACTTTGTCTACCTCCAACTTGTGGATGAGATGTAAACTCTGAGTTATTGCTCCTTCCAGTGCCATGCCTACCTGCCTGCCACCATGTTCCCCACAATGGTGATTTTGAACTAACCCCTCAGAAACTGTACACAGATCACCAAATGCTTTCATTTAAACTGTCTTGGTCATGGTGTCTCTTCACAGCTATAGAGCAGTAACTAAGACACATGTCTATTGGGAAAAGTGCCAGATTGAAGTCACCTACTATTAGTGGGTTCATGTTAATCTGTCTTTAAATCCCACTAGATTTTTTTTTTAAATGAAATTAGGTACCCCCTGAATTTGGTCCATATATGTTTAGTTTGGCAATGTCATCTTAGTTAACTGTTCCTTGATAAGAATGAAGTGTCCCTCTTTATCTTTTTCTGATTAATCTATTTTGTCAGATATTAGGATAGTGATACCTGCTTGCTTTCTGGTCCAGTTTGACTGGACCAGACTTTCTGGCTTTTCTGTATATGTAATTTACACTTTTTTTTTCCTCTTGCAGCTTTCAATATACTTTCTTGGTATATGTATTTAGTGTTTTAACTATGGTACACTAGAGGGATTTTCTTTTCTGATCTTGTCTATTTGGTGTTCTGTATGCTTCTTGTATCTGTAGGGATGTGTCTTTCCTTAGTTTGGGGAAGATTTTTCTATGATCTTGTTGGAGGTCTGGTCTGTATACTTAACTTGGGATTCTTCTTCTTCATCTGTGCTTATAATTCAAAAGTTTGTTTCTTTCACAGTGCCCTACAGTTCCTGTATGTTCCCGTTTCTGGTCCAGTCTGGTACTACTCTAAATCAGCCTTTAAATCTAAGATGTGTTTCTTATAGACAATGAATAGATTTTGTTTCTTGATCCATTCAGTCAGCTTGTCTTTTGATTGGAAATTGAGACATTGATATTTAAAGTTTTTACTGAAGTATGTGTGTGTGTGTTAGCTGCAGTTAGTGTTATTTATGTTTGGTGTTATGGTAGTCTTAGTGATACTGTGTGTTTTAATAATTATGGCTTTTTTATTTCTCTCCACATTTTATTATGCGTATTCCTCTCGTCAGCCCAATCATTTCTTCATTTTCTTTGTTTTGGTTTGTTGGACACGACTTCTCCTTAGGATGCTTATATTGTGAAAAGTTTGTTTTTCTCCTATTATGACAGATAGTTTTCTAGATACATCAATCTAGGCTACCAGTCATGATCTTTATTTTATTGTACATGATCTTTATTTATGTTCTATCTGCATGTACAACTACATGCTAGAAGGGCATCAGATCCCATTATGTATGGTTGTGAGCCACCATGTAGTTACTGGGAATTGAACTTGGGACTCTAGAAGAGCAGTCAATGCTCTTGAGTCCAGCACCCCTCACCCCCACCCCACTATCCCCTTCATGTTCTTTTAGGACTTGGAATGTTTTGCTTCAGGCTCTTCTGGCTTTCAGACTTTCCATCGAGAAATCAGCTGTTACTCTACTGGCTTTTCTGTATATGTAATTTACACTTCTTTTTTTTTCTCTTGTAGCTTTCAATATACTTTCTTGGTATGTGTATTTAGTGTTTTAACTATGGTACACTAGAGGGATTTTCTTTTCTAATATTGTCTATTTGGTGTTCTGTATGCTTCTTGTATCTGTAGGGATGTGTCTTTCCTTAGTTTGGGGAAGATTTTTCTATGATCTTGTTGGAGGTCTGGTCTGTATACTTAACTTGGGATTCTTCTTCTTCATCTGTGCTTATAATTCAAAAGTTTCTTTCTTTCATGGTACCCTACAGTTCCTGTATGTTCCTTTCTTGTGATTTAAATTTTTTCTTTATTTTGTTTAGATTCTCTATTTCATCATGTTGTCCTAATATATGCTCTCCGCTTGCTTTTTGAGTTTTCTAGTTGAGTTACTGGGTTTTACAGTTCCATCTTAATTTCAACTTCAGTGTTTATATATTGTTATTGGATTCCATTCTCGAGCCCTTCATCATTTTTCTCACCCTAATGCTTGTGTTTCCTTGGGCTTCACTAGCCTTATCTTCCTTAATTTCACTGAGCTGTTTCTTTGTGTTTTTGATGAAGTTTATAATTATCCTTTTAAATTCCATGTCCTGGGTTCATCTAAGTAATTCTTATTGGCAATTATTGGCAGACATTTCTATAGGACTGGTAGGTTGATCTTTCATACTGTTTGTTGTTTTGGCACATATGGACTTCTTTTGTTAGTTTAGAGTCTGATATGAATGGCAGAGGTTAGGGCAGAAGAGAAACTGTGTGGATGGATTGAACCTAGAATTTGGAAATGGCTTTGATGGAATGAATGCAGATGGACAGAGGAGACTAAGCCGGTGTATGAAATGTGCCCCTTTGACCTAGCCTAGACTCTGGGGGCGGGGGTATGTCTGGCTGGGTGGAAAGTTGGATGTGATATATGAGAGGCCTGTGGGTTATGTGATATGAAGATGTAGGTAGGGTGGTTCCCGGCAGACCTCTAGAGATTGATTGTAGTGCATAATGGGTGGCCAGACAAAGCCTGGGTACTGGTAGATGTGGCACCTGGGCTAGATCTGGCAGGTTAAGGAGGATCAGGGTAACTCACCTGGCTAGACCCTGGAGAAGGATGTGGGGGATCTAACTGGATGGAAGGGTTGGAGGCAGAGATGGAAACGGAGGGACCTGTGGTTGGTGGCAAGTAGGGTGGTTCCTGACTAGAGATAAGTTTCAGTGTAGGCAAGACTAGACCCAGAGCACAGGATATGGGACCTAGGCTAGATCTCTGGTGGGTTGTGGTGAGGGGCCATGATGGGGAGGGTCAGGGAAATTCTCTGGGCTAGATACTCAACACTGTCTTTAGAAAATATATATCAAACAGAAAATCTACAAAGTTGTGACAATCAAAATAGTGTGTTAGTAGCCTGAAAACAAACATAATAGCCAAATGGACTAGGAAGTAGATGCTAGCATGTATTGTTAACAAAAGCTGCAGGAAAATCTAAGACCATTTTATTCAGACAGGCAGCTCTTTCAGAAAATGATAGCATATATCCATATTCAAGTTAGACCTTTACATAAAAACAAATGGCTCAAAGGCTTAAGTAAGAGCTTAAGTTGGAAACGCCACCTGACATTGGGTTTGAGAATGATTTCTTAGATATGACATCAAAATTATAGGTAACAAAATTAAAAATATATTGGACTACATCAAAATTTATGTCCATTACTGGATATAATTAATAGAATGAAAAGGTAACCTACAGATGGGAGAAAGTGAATGCAGCTCATGTATCCAAAGAGGATGATTATCTATGCTCTAAAGTATGGGGCAGACAGCTTGGGTAAAGATCTTGAAAAGATAATCCTCAGAGATACACAAATGTCCAGTAAAGTACATCCAAAGATGCTGAATGTCATTAACCATTGAGGATACCAAATCATACCCACAGTGAAATATTACCTCATACTCATGGAGATGGCCACCATCCAGAAGCAACCACTTGGTGGTAATGCAAAAGGGACAGCAGCCAATCCATGCCCATCAAGATAAGGATAAGAAAACTGGGTAGTCTGTATGGTGGAATATTACTTAGCTTTAAAAAGGAAAAAAGGAGACACACACACATAATATGATTGAACCTTGAAAACACTACAAGTGAAATAAGCTAGCCATGAAAGACAGTGTTGTTGACCTTCACATATCAACCTCCAGGAAAGGAGCGGTAGAATGGTGACTAGGGAGACTTATGAACTGACAGTGTGGGTTATATAAGGTGAAACACTCTTCTAGAGATCTGTTTCTCAAAGGTGGAAGGGTTGGAGGCAGAGATGGAAATGGAAGGACCATTCAGGGTAACCCCACTACACAAGTAAAAATGGTAAGGAGGTAAGTTTAAAAAATAGTGGATTTCTGGTAGGTTGATTTTATAACAGTTGCTTAAAATTCAATTTGTTTTTATCAAAATACATTCAGAGTAAATGGGGTGGGGTGCAGGGAAGTAGGAGCCTTATAGCAAATTGTTCCAGGCCATATGCTACTTAGTCACATTCCTACCCCTGTGCTCTTGTGCGTAGCAGAGCTTTAGAATCAGGCAGCCCTGGTTACAGCTCCTATTGCTGCCCTGGAACCTTCCACTCAGAGCCCTGACTTGGCTTCTCACACGATAAGTGAGGAAATGCCTCCTACCTTACAGAGCTCTGAGGTGACTGACATACAGCAGTACTGTGATCAGTGCCCAGCATGACCCAAAGCCAAACTAGGCTCTGGCTGGGAACTGGCCCCTCAGTCTCTTGTCCTGCCTCTCTCCTGAGCCTGCTTGGATGAAATGTTTCTTTTCCTCCTATGTTGACTCTTAGTGACAGCTCTGGTCACTGCTCTCTTATTCATTGCAGACTGGGCTTCCCAGCTTGTATCAGGAACTCTTTTCATTTTGTGAATTCTTAGCTCAGTGAACTTTGCCATAGTCACTCTGTCCTTGCTCTCCAGGGATGTTTTCAGGACCATCATCATCATCAGTTTATTTTCTTTCTTTCTGTAACTATGTACAGTGAGCTATTGCCAGTCTTAAACTTACAGTCTTCACATTTCTACTCCCTAGTGCTGACATTAAGGTGGTCTATCACCACACCTGGCTTAGTGTGCACTTTGCAGCAATCTTTGCAGAGGTCAAAGAAGTGTCATACTTGGGTGTTGTGTGTGCCCACAGAGCACCCAAAACACACCTGCAGTTGCTGCCTTCTTCCCCTTCACTTCACTTCAGAAGTGAGTCCCTCTGTGCTCCCACCCTCTCCCTGTCTTTAGCCATCAGCAGCCTTCTCTACTCTACTCATTGGTATCCCAGAACATATTGAGTCAGCTATTCTAGAGCAGTGCCTTTCACCATGTTCCACACACATACTGCCTGCTCCATTGTTTCCTGTCACATATCAGCCCTCTTGAAGGGGAATGTGCCTTTGTCCAGGGGCTGGGCTTTACAGTGGACAGTGAAGAGCAGACCTTTTTGTCCTTGCTGTCTCCTAAGATGCCATTTCCTATGGTTTGAACATGGTTTGAGTGTTCTCCAAGAGTCTACATGTTGAAATGTAATTCCAATATAAGGTAGTAAGAGGGTAGAAAAATTTTTTTGTGATGCTGGAATTAGATTCATGGCCTTGTGCACGCTAGGCAAGATGGGGGTGGAAGCAGCATGCATGATGTAAGGGATGGGGCTTTGAGAGGTGACTGAGGGTTGTGTAAGGTCTCCAAGGGATTAAATACTGTTTCCTTTATAAGAAGAGGCAAGGAAACCACCACGTATACATGCCCTCTGCTTTATGGTGCCTTGTACCATAGGGAGTGCCACTAATAAAACCATCACTCGGTCTGGGACCTGGAACCTATAGGAATTAAGAGAGGAAAACACTCCTTTTCTTTATAAAGTTGCCTTACCTTACACATTTCATTACAGTTATATAAAATGGACTTGTATATCCATTCAATAATAGCAAGAGAAAGTAGGCAATGAGATTCTGAAGATAGAAAATAGAACTGAATGGTAACTAACTTAGCAGCCAGCTCTACCAGATCCTAAATCTCTGCACAGTGAGCTGGCTGGTGCTCTGGAAATGTGAATGATTAGGGTAGGAAGGTGTGGGATCTATACAAGGAACAGAGACAGATACATCCCAACTCTCTCAAACTGAGCAGAGGAAGACAGGTTCCTTCTAACATGGGTCTAGGGAGGATGGCAATAGCACTCTGGAAATAGGTGGAAGGAAACTCCACTTGTCTGTGGATTATCCACCTCCCCCACACACGCTTGTCCCAGAGCCAGCCAACTGCTAGATCCAACCCCAACCCCTCCCACTATAGTCCCACTTCCAGAGAGGGTCAGTTTTTACTAGAAAAGGCCAGACATGGGAAGAAAATCTCTTAGAGAAACACAGATACCATTTAAAGAAAAAAGTTAAGGAAAAAGACCTGGTGCTGTGTCCACAGCAGAGTGAGAAACTAAGAGAGGCTAGGAAACCCATGCTGGGAACCCTGGAATGGCAAAGAGGCTTTAGACGCATGGAGTGAGACAATAAAGACTGAGATGAAGGAGAAAGGGAACAATGGAGGGCAGAGGAAGTGAAGGTACCAACTCCCCAATTACCATGGCAATGGAGTTTCAGGCTGGAATTCCCAGAGAGGGAATGCAGACTCTACTTGAGTCCTATCATTATCCCTTTTCAGAAGCCAAGGGGGCCAGGGAACCTAAGAGCCTCAGTTCAAGTGAAAAGCAGAGTTTGGCCATCCCAGCAAGAACCTGGAAGACAGTGAAAGCACACCTCAAGACAATGCCCCTCAATTCCCTTCCTGCCACACTGTACACCAAGGGGGAGAGGATTTGTGTAAGCTCTAGGGAGTCTACTGAAAAAGGGGCATTCTGATGGCTTGCAGAAAAGGTGAGGCTGGGTCACCTCTACAGAAGCCTGACCAGGGAACCCATGCAACACAAAACACCCGCTGGGTTACCTCTACAGAAGCATGACCAGGGAACCCATGCAACACAAAACACCCAGAGCAATTTTAAGTTCCAACAAAAATAAGAACATGCTTGAGAAAAGCATTCAGGTTCTATGTGCACAGCTCCAGTGCAGATGTCAAACGCAGTGGATAGAAATGGTGCCAGGTCCTTCAGGAAGATGGCAGGTCATATAGAGAGGAACATGTTAAGTATGAAATGATAAATACATGCTTACAGACACAAAGACTGTTCAGTACACAAACTCATGATTCACCCTTGTGGTAGCAGGGCAAGTGTTCTATGTCACTAGGTCATGTTCCCTGTCCCTGCCCTGGGAGGTCCCCTTCCCAAAGCCCCACAGTTTGGCATCAGGCACTGCTGGTAGGGCCAGTGGAGCATAGACAGTGTATGGAGATGACCTGCTCCTGTGTTTCCATTCTCAGGCCACATTTTACACAGGTCACTTAGTTACATAAGTTTGTAGCCCAGACTTAAGCAATGTTAGTTCTACATGGAGTCAAGGTTCCTGCTGTAGATCACCACGAATTCTTGGGAAAGAAAGCTATGGGCCCACAGATGCTGTGAAGTTTTGCTGGGTCTTAAGTGTTGGGACAGGAATGTAAATGTGTTACTGAAACCTTGGTTTGCCCCAGAAGTGGGGATCCAGATTGTTACTTATATGTATTTGTTCATAATATATGTTTTGGGGACTTCAAAGTTCCTTAAAAGACTGAAAGCTAATTGTGTCAGAAGGTGGCCAGCCTGCAGGTGTTGGTCCCTGATTGGGATGTTCCTGTCTGACAGAGAAGTCCCTTCTTAGGCTGAATACCTATGTGTGTGGCTGGGCTATCCTGGGCAGTTGCTCACTCAGGTATGCATGTTTTTGGAAGTTACCACAGGGGCCTGGTAGTGACTTGACTTGCATTGGGACAGAGCATTGAGTGAAAGGTTTGTGTTAGTCATGGGGTCAGGCCTGTGCTCCTGAAACAGAAGGCTGTCATACAGACCTGCAGTAGCCAGCTGAAAAAACTGTGGGTGTGTTTGTTTGTTTTCTTTTCTCTACTCTAGCCCCATTATGACCCTACCCCTCCCACCTGAGATACTCAAGACCTGTCTCTGTATGTGGTCTCTGCTTGAGGTCTCTGTGAGACCTGCATTAGTCTGTCCTGGTGGGGCAGAGTGGCTGACCTGCCTGCTTTTCTTACCTTAGAATTGCAATTGAGGCTGTTTGCTGGGTGTACTGGTATTCTACTGCCAGCTACTTAGAAGGCTAAGGTGGGAGGATCATTTGAGCCCAGATCTATATGATCTTAAAAACACAGGGAAGAGCTTCCCATCATACACACATCATGGTGCTTACCGTGCTAGGGAGTATTCTTCCTTTACAATTATAGAGATCCACTTTCCCGAGCCTTCCAAGTGCTGGGATTAAAGGTGTATATCACCACACCTTGCTCCCCCAGCCCAGATTTTTAAAGTCACTAATATGTGCTCCTCCCTCTTCAAACTCCAGGGCAGGCTGGCCTAGTGCATCTTTCAGCTTTTTAAATAGCTAAAGAAAGCATTTCATGATTTGAAGACCACATTAACTTCTGGGTGCCATTGCAAAGTCTAACCAGAACATTTTGGCTTCTCTTCCTTATGAGCTTGGCCAGCAGAGTGGAAGGACTGTGGTGGCATTACCCTCAGTCCAGAGGCTTTCCCCAAGGAGACTCTTCACCTGCTCATGTGCCTACCTGCTTCCTCCTCCATAGTGTCTACAGACAGATGGCCTACATCTTCGTGTATGGCACCCTGAAGCGGGGCCAACCCAACCACAAAGTCATGCTGGACCAGTCACATGGCTTAGCGGCTTTCAGAGGCCGAGCCTGCACAGTTGAGTCCTTCCCACTGGTGATTGCAGGCGAGCACAACATACCTTGGCTGCTGTACCTACCAGGCAAGGGCCACTGTGTGACAGGTGAGATCTACGAGGTGGACGAGCAGATGTTGCACTTCCTGGATGACTTTGAAGACTGCCCCAGCATGTACCAGCGCACAGCCCTGCAGGTGCAGGTGCTGGAATGGGAGGGTGACAGTGGCCCTGGGGACAGTGTGCAGTGCTTTGTGTACACTACAGCCACCTATGCACCCGAGTGGCTGTTTCTTCCCTACCATGAAAGCTATGATTCTGAGGGTCCACATGGGCTACGCTACAATCCCCGGGAAAACAGATGAGGGGCTGTACCCCAGATGTTAACAGGATGGAGGGAACCTAGTAGCTGTCTGGTATAAGCAGAGCTTTCCAAGTTCAACTCTAAAGCATGTTGACAAAACATGTTTTGTCGTATACTCTAATCTGATGTTACTTAATACTGCTTTAGTCTTAAGGAGCACCTGGACTTGCAGATACTAGACAGGAAACACTCTACACTGAGGTCCCTGACATGGCTACAGGATACCTGGAACTCCTAACTGCCCCCCCCCCCCTTTTTTTTTAAATTTGCTTTGCTCTAACCTGAAGATGGCATCTTCTGAGACTAAAAAGACTAGAGATGCAGTTGCATCTCAGAAGTTGAATCTAGAAAGAAGTAGTAGGAAATACTGAATTGGGTCACATCAGTGTAAAAACATCAAGGAAAGCATGTTGTACCTAAACTGTGTGCCCTATCCACCCCACCCCCACTTGTAACTTCCAAATCACAAACTATTAAAATAGCCATTAAAATACAAGTTTGCTGTTGCTGTTTGGTCCTTCTTTTGGTGTACTTACTTGGTAGACAGTGTTTTTCATGCTAATTCAGCAAAGTCAGGAGCACCGACTTGCTGGGAGACACAGCTGAGCCCTCAGACTTTATGTTGTTGATAGGTGTCCAGCTCTCGACAGTCTAGCCCATTTCTGTCACCTGAAGGTGCAGCCCTTGGGAAGAGCCTTTCAGAAGAACCAACACATTAGTAATTTGTTCCTCAGGCCTGACAGAAGGCTTTGCTTCCAAATACAAATAGCACTTAAAATAATGTTAGGAAGACATGAAGTACCAATTACCATCTACCTCCATCTGATAATCTGTCAGCGTACATGCAAGTTGCACATGACTCTGCTTCTGCCTCCCAATGAAGTAGAAAAAAGATTCCAAGAACTGCACAACCAAATGCAGCTGCTGGCTGAGCACCCTGGCCCTCCACTAAGAGTTCAACATCACAGTGGACTGATCACTAACTGCAACTGGCACAGAAGCATGACTTATTTTTAGTCCCTTTTTCTTAATTGGAAACTTGCTTCACAAAATAGAGGGGCAAACATGGGTATCAGCTGATGGGCTGGCAGCCCCACACACAACAATGAGGGCTAGGAGTCCTAGTCAGAGAGGGAAAGGAACTGGGATAGCATGCTTGTCCTTGGACCCACACAGGCAGCACCCTGTCTGCAGACCCCAACATGGAGATCTGACTCTTCAGTCATCCATGTGACATCGATGTGGACCCACACCAAAGGAGGTTTCCATAACCTTCATCTGTGCTACCTGGTCTAAGGAAGTCATGAATAATGAGCCCCAGGAATCCATCCTGAATGATGGAAGGAAGGAAGGTAATCAGATTATAAAAAGGCAAAAGCTAATAAAATTGGAACTGGAATTTATATAAATTCTTAAAGAATCACAATGAAATGCTAATATTTACTATAGTCAATTGGCACAGCCTGTCGCCTCTGTGTATATTGTCTTCATTCAGAAAAAAAAAAAAAAAAAAAAAAAGGGCAAACTAATATTTAGACAAATGCTTGGTTTTATTGATTTAATTTTGACACTAGGAAATCTCAACAGAAGTACAAATCATATGTACAAGTATTTATATCAAGAATTTCCATTGGTGATTTGTTGGCAGAATGTCGGTTTTGCCTCTTCTGAGGAATAAACATGAGGCTGTAGAACCTGCTGCACAGGAGTGCTCCTATAAATGCTTGAGCAAATTGAGGGTTAGAGAATAATGGAAACGCCAGTTAAAGCAGTGAGCAGTGCTGACGGAAAGGTTAGAAATACTTCATTCCAGCTCCACAAGCAGGTCTCCTTCACCAACTGTGTCTCCAGCTTTGCAGTGCACCAATTTCACCTTGAATTAAAACAGTTGGGTAAGAGCAAGAAAGAGAAATGGGAACCAAGAGGGGCAGTCACCTCAATCTCTCATGAGAAGTAAGTGGCTTTAGGCCCGAAAACTTAGGTCAGACCCCTCTACTCACATCTGTATAAGGAGCCTGAGTGTCCCTGCAGCACCTGTGCTTCACACTTCTCCTGTCTTTTCTGTCCTGTCAGCCCAAGAAAATTCTTAGGGAATTTAGGCTATGGATTTCTCATGGGCCTCTGATACCAGGCCACTCGGCCTAGGTCACAGTGTCCTGAGACCTAATATGTTCATGCTGGGGATTGATGCATCCCATCCCTCCCTGCCGCCTACTATGGTTTTGAGACTAGAGTGTGTTCTTGGTGTCATGGTAAAGATCAACCAGATACACAACAATCCAAACAGGTACCAACTAAAAGGAGAGTCTCCTAGCCTGACCTTGTTCTCCTCCTTCCTTCTGCTTTCTCCTGAGCATAGATAGCCCTGTCTTCTCCAGATTTATGTGCAGGTCTAAAAGGAGCAGGCAGAAGACTAGAGGACATAGGAAGTCATCATTTCTCTCCTTGGAAGTAGTTGCATAAGCCATGAACAAAGGGTGGGTTTGACCTAACTGGTCATGTGGTACTAAGCGAATAAAAATGCCAGGAATTGTCCAGGTTGCTGCACAGGCCTGTGCACAAGTCCCCCACTATAAGCAGAAGGAACAGACTTTTGCCTTAAACTTGATCCCAGAGTTTCTAAGAGCAGTGTAAAGCTATGTGAGTAATACTCAAAGGCCCTGATGAGCAGGTGCTATCTAGAGTGAAGTGGATGGTGATATGTGGTAGGTGTTTAATGATGGCACACTGACTAGGCCTATGGATCTGTTTCCATCCTGAGCACTTTCTCTGAGAGGAAAAGTGATCCTTCTAAGGAAGAACTACTAGCTCCAGACACAGACAGGGCCACTCCTTTGTCTTACAGGGTTGAAATCCAGAGGTCTGTGTGGTTCAGGACTGGAATAAGTGGACAGGAGAGATTGAGCTAGCTGGGGTCTGGCTAAAGCTGACTTGCCCCAACAGCAGTTCTGGGCTCAGGATGAGGCAGCAGCCAGGCTGCTTCTATGGCAGACCAACATGAAGCACATAAGGCATCCAGCTTATTGGGTCCCATGCTGCCTCAGAAATTAATGGTGTGCTAAGTCAGCACCTTAGCCCAGCCACACAGGACCCTTGGTCTGACTACAAAGCTATTCTTGGTCCCCATGAGGAGGGGACATTCTCACCCTGACACTAGGGCAGTGCTTGAAAAAGCAAGTAAAAAAGAGTTTTAAATAAAGATCACATTTTTGGGTCCCTATTTTTTGGGAGTTCGTTATTATTTGACCGCCTCTACCTCCTAGAACATGAGACCCCAAATTCAGCTTAGAAAGTGTTAAAACCCTGCACACCATTCTACCCTATCAAAGCCCTCAGACACCGCATGGCTATCTTAATTTGCTCCAGCCTGGCAGCCAGACTGGGGTCATTCAATCTACCGGGGGGTGGGGGGACTGTAATTTTCCCATAGGGAGCAGGCAGGACAACTCTAGGTATTCTGAAAGTCCATCTTGTTGGTGTTGGCTTTTAAGGTTGTAACTGATTTCTCTCTCTGAACTCAATGTCCCCAAAGTGTGGCCATGGTGCAGGCTACAGCATAGGCCACAGCCAGCCTCTGCTGTTGTCCTCACCTCCCGGCCACGTTCTACTATCCTACTACAAACCCAAGCAATCCTTTGTGAGGGGGATATAGTTTTTAATGATGGCATCTCTTTAGTCACAGGAAAAACAGCAAAGTAGCTTTTCCTGTTTCACTCTGAACAAATTCTAGTCCTGATAACCTCTCTTTCTCCTCAAATCATTAAGTCCCCTGAATGTATGTGGGGCTTCAGCTCCTCCATCTACAACCGAATTGTTCCCTTCAAGGGGAAATTATCTTGAAGAGTTACATTAATTTTTGCAATCTGTAAAAACCATTTCCTGCTGTGTCACCTAAGTCTCAGATAACTAAGTGCCACAGAGACAGATGTAAACATTAAAAATTAAAGACCCCTTCATCTGAAAGACATTAACATGGAGAACCTTGACTACCTGAACATAACATGGCGACCCCTTCCTGGAAGGCCTGCTCTCCAGGAGGCAGAGACACACTGACAGAGTGGAATCCCCCAGTCTCAATGTCCTCGCAGGAAAGGGACATGGGGCAGACATCACCTTTACATTCATTTTCAGGACACCCACCCATGTCTCAAAGGTGGAGGTCCTACATCCATCACAGGCTGGAGTAGGCTAGTAGGAACTTGGGGACATACCTTGCCCATTTTCCCAGCTGTCATACTGTTCTGCATTTTCATAGCTTCAATCACACAGATTTCCTGACCTTCTGCTACCTGGAAAATAGGTTAAAAAATAGATGTTTTAAGAACATTCTACCCAGTACTCGGGAGGCAGAGGCAGGCAGATTTCTGAATTCGAGGTGATCCTGGTCTACAAAGTGAGTTCTATAGTAATGTCCAAGAGTGAAGTCATTAAGTTCTTTGTCAAATGTGCTGATTGGTCATGGAAACACCAGCGACCTCTGAGAACTTCCACTCCAGTGCATCTGGGGAGCCAGCAGAGAAAAGCCATTCACTCTGTTGCCAGATTCTCAATAGAAAAGCCTGTATTGGAAGATCACAAGAGTAGTGTATGGGGCCTCTCCTGGGCCCTAGGCGTCGGCAAAGAGGATACAAAACCAATGCTTCTATATCTCTATCATATCCTCAACAGGCAGATAGATACCTAAGGACCAAAGGACTCAACTGGTGCTTGTTGGTTTTCAGTACAAGGGGCATGTCTACCAAAGGGTGAAGGTTTCTTCATGGGGTGATTTAACATGTGCAGTTGACTGTGGTAATCACACAGCTGTGCACAGATACCACCAGAAAGTTGTCTGCTTTAAAGGGACAAAGTGTACCACATGGGAATTAGAATTCAGTAATTTCTTACTAAAAGAAGGCACATGTCTAACTTCATCTTGGAAGCATCAGAGCCAAATCTGTAAGACCTGAAAGTGCTAACTGGGAAAGTGGCTTCTGGGAGTAACTTCCTACACAGGAATGGCTTCTCCAGCTATACCCAGTCCTTACAGAAGGCCTGGGTGTTCCACAGGCACCTGCTCAAGCCTGTGTTGATGCTTGCCTTGTCTCTGGCTGTGGGAGAGAGAGATCCAGGCTGAGCAGGCACATACCCACAGGGTTAATCTGGAACTTCCATCCTGGAGTCATCCTGTGACTAAAAGCCACGCTCCTTTTTCTTTCTCTGGCCTTAAGGGTTAAGCACCAAGGAGCTGGGCCGGGATTTCTTTCTCTGTTGCTCTATGAAGTGGTAGGCTGAAGGCTCCACGGGGTGCTGCTGGCATGGTGGCTGGGGCTCCTGGACAGTCGCACTACTATGGCTGTGCTGGCCAATGCCACAGAAGGGCCTGGAGAATGTTCTTTCCTGCCATCCCCAAATGATCTCCAAGTCCCCTCCCGGCTCCCTGTGTGGCACAAGCTGTCTTGCTGGCAGTGTGAGTACTGCAGCCCTGTGCATTCTTTCCTCTGCTGTTCAGGTGGTGGGCTGTGTTTTCCTGGCACGGGAATATAGGAAGAGAGGAGATGCCAAGGCTTCTGGTTCTGGCACGGAGGAGAGGCACTGCTGACAAGCAGGCTTGGAGCTCAGTGCTCACGGCCGCTCTTGACTCATTTCACCTGGCATCTGCAGTAAAGGCAGAGAGACACCTCCAAAGGACTGTTCTTCAAACTGTGGGACAGGAAAGAGCAGTGCCAAGATGATGCACATGCCTTGGCCGGAGGTGTCAGAACTGTTATTCCTTCATGCCATCATATTAGAGCCACTTCTTTCTCTTCAAATCCAGTTACAAGGTCAGGAAAGCCAGGAGAAGGGCAGGTGTCACTGAGCCACACAGGGAAGACCTATGGCCCAGTCATGGCCAGAACAGAGCTGAGAGCTTATTCAGCAGCCAGGCTAAAATGTCCCTGACCCTGGCCTGCAGGCAACAGCACAGATGACTCCTTAGGACACCTTGAAAGTTAGGAATCAAATGTCTATCTCTGGACTCTGGTCACTATTTCCTGTCAGATGGACACGTCCTCATCGTGGGTATTTATGTGGCAGCCTTCCATACACCCATCTAGCCCCCCTCCCTTTGGATACTTGAGAGCTGGGGTTAGCTCTGAGTCCCCTCACCTCAGGCCATCAACTTCCTTGTGAATGGGTTCACTGCCCTCTGTCAGCAGCTGTATCTCCTGTCATTGTTCATCTCTTATCATACTGCTTAAGACCTACTGGGCAGGCTGAGGAGCCCCCTAACCCTTCCTCAACATACACACATACAAGTGTCCTTACAATCCTCTGTAAGAAGCTTAGAGGTTTCCAGTGGTGCCTAGGGACCAACACTACCCATGGTGAACACTAAGGGACACTACCTCCTAGACCCTACTAGAGCCTGAGGGCAGAAAGACATGAGCCAGTTTAGGGTACCTTGCCACCATGACCATCCTCCCTGGATGGTTCTGCATGCTTGTAACAGTGAGTACAAGCACTGGGTCCCAAATTATTAATCCAGTCAGAAACAAGAATCTCAAAGCGGACATAGCCCCTCCCCCACTTCTGATTGCAAAGCTAGTAATTTGATGAAAAGCAAGCATCTCCTGATGGGAAGGGAGTCTGCCTTTTGCCTGACTCAGTCCACAGCAACTCATAGGATTAGACCTGGGCCCTCCATCTGCCTTTCCCCTCACTCCTCATGTACTTCCTAGCACCCCTCACTGCCTTCTAGTCTCGTTCCATCATTTAACTGTGAGCAGAAACCCATGTCTTCCACCTCTAACTTGCTCTCTCTCTCCTTCCAACCATGTTTAGAGGCGATTTTCTTGAGGCAGCTGCAACAAAAATTTTCCTTTGTGTCTTACAAAGCAGTGATATGTTTGCTCCAACTGGATCATGCTACACAAATGCATACAAAACCAAATAAAGAAAGAGGTATGCAGAAAGGCTTGATCTAATTTCAACATATTTCATCTCTTGGAAATCAATGCAGTACTAGTTTTTCGGTTTTTTTGTTTTTTGGTTTTTTTTTAAGAAAATAAAAACTCTCTGGGCAGGCTCTAGTTCCCTCCAAGAGGCATTTGGGGACTTAGCTCCTGTCTGCTGGAGCTTTCCTGCCTGTGGTGTCTACACCTGCAGAACATGTAGCACCCACCCACTACAGCAACTTCTGGACTGCTGGCAGGCCCAGGAAGCCTGAGAGCAGCTGCCCTATCCCAGTGCCCATGGCAGAGCCAGCCCTGTAGCATGGCTGCACACAGACTTCTCTAACATTTGTGAATCATTGGATAAAGACTCACTGATTGTGACAGGATGTATCCAGAATTGGGCTTACTAAATGGTCACAAGCCTTACAAGTCTGTCTGATAAACGCGGTCGGCCTGATGTGCTTCTCTGCTGTCTAATTGGTGCAAAGTTTGGAGACCTGAATCCTATGTCTTTCATCCGGCTTATTGCATCCTCTTCTCTGACACAGGGTCAAGGTTCACATTCGAATCAGATTATTAGAGCAGCCCTCATTAAGTGGGAGCTAGGCTTGCCCCAAACGCGTAAGCTTGTGAGAGAACTCGGCCCATTTACTCAGCAGATTTTCACATGTTTATGGGCCTGAATGTCACCCAGCATCGCTCTGTGCTGAGGAGTTTCAGACATCTCCAGCTGATGACTAATTGTGAGTGATGGGAAATGAAACCCAGCGAAGCCAGCTGCTTGCCATGGTCGGCAAAATGACTCTAATGGAGAGAGGCTGCCAATTTTCCAGTTTTACTGGCAAGTCTTCCAAGTGTAATTAAGGGAAGTTATAAATGATATGGAAATCTATCAAGTTCCATTTATTTCCAGAGGACTCCTTTCCCAGGGGACTTTTATCTTGAAGCTTATAGTATGCTTTGTTGTGCTAATGATTTAAGCCACATCTTGGTTCTGATGAAAGCCCCCAATCTCCTTCTACCAAGGCCCCTTCACTCCTTCCACAAAGATTAAAAGATACAGAACATTCTCCAGCACATGCCCCCTCTCAGAAAACATGCTCTGACTGGGACCCGCATGGCAATGTGTACCGTTCAAACTGCAAACTGCCATTGCCCCTAAGAAAGCTCAAAGAAAAGTATGGGGTGGGGAAGAGAAGGAGGGGGTCTCTGCAGACATAAAAGCAAGACCCTCAAAGTGGAGCTTCGAAAGCCATGCTTGAGACGAGCCATTCATCAGAAGGTGCTGTCGCCCACTAATGTTATTTGATTTGGAATAAAAGCATGAAAATGATGGCGAAGGCCTAAAATTGGAGACGTAAAGGATGACTGCACAGTGCTCCATTTCTCAATTTCATCCTTCAGAGCCACAAAATGGGGGTGATACAGTGACTGGATGAGCTTTACAGTAACAGCTGTGGTCTTCCCACACAAGGGAGGCCCCTCTAATGGGCTGAGGTCTGTTTGCAACAGACGGGGAGGAACAAAACAAGGATTCCTATTAAGAGTGCACAGTCATATTTCTGATAGAAAAAATCATTATGGGAGTCGGGTTTCCTTTACATTGGTGCATAGCCTCCTTTTGTCATTCAAACCCAGGGCTGTGTTAAGGGTGCTACTGCTTAAAATACAGGCCAGAGGATGCAAATGGCGTCGAGTTTGCGCTCCCCCTCCCCCTAGAAGCCTACTCTAGCAACTGTAAAGAATGTAGAGGAAACTGTGCCAGTGGCATATGGCTTTCTACTGTGCTAAACATTCATACAAAAGACAGGTTCATCAGTCATTGGAGTATCTGGATAAAAAATTAGCTCCTGATGGATGGTATTTTGAGCTTACCTGCTGCTAGTACATTACCAGAGAAACACCGGCTTAGAAACCCACATGACATTAGAAACTGCAGACCATGAAACACAACACATGCAGGAGCACATAATGCACGGCAGATTATACAAAATAATAAATAAGCTATTTAAACCCTCTGCCTAAAATTGGGCCCGCTGCAAGGAACCCTGGGTCACTTCTACGCAGGCCAATTAATGCACAGCATCTGCTGTATAGAAGCAGGGCACGAAGCACTTCCGAATGATTCCGGCAATTAAAAGAAAACTGTTTCCTGCCTGTTCAGACAGCAACTGTTTCCCTGCAAGAGTGAGCACCAAATCGGTGCACAGCTGAAAAATTCAGGCCCCTTTTGGGGAAGAGGCATGGAGGAGGGGAGGGGTGAACCTTTATGGAAAAGGAGCCTTCTTTTGTTGTTCTGTGTTCTGTGTTTTCCTGCCAAGTGAGACAGAAGGCTCGGAGGGCTTATGGGCCCACTGCAGTCTCCCCTTCTGCTGTACTGGTCCCCCCGAAAACTAGGGATCCACATCAACCCTCCTGACTGTATTACCCAAGTGAAAATCGCTTCATTTCACATTGAAAGGTTTGTCACTTAGAACATAGTTATCTAACACATTTTAAGTCTCTGAGATCTGAAGGAGGCGGCCTCCATTTGCTAAAAGGCAGGGTAGAATCTGATTATTCCTACTTCCTTTTCCTGAGCTACTAACACGGGCTGCTAAATATGCCCTGATCTTTCTTGGAGAAAGAATGTGTCTCTCATGGAAAACCCACAGGGAGATAGGACCCCAGGAGATTGCCCTATCTGAGCAAGGATGGAACTGGCATCAAATTACAAAGAGGACAGGCAGTGGACAGAATGGCTGACCCCTCATCTGGAGGCACTCCGGCCCAGCACACTCAATCTGAAGGGTGACGGAGAGAGGAGACCACATGTTTAGCATGCCTGGGGGCTCTGAGACTCAAGCCTGTGGTATCTGCATGGTGTTGCCCTCAGCTCTGCCCTCAGACCCCCTAGAATTGTGCTGTGGGAGTTGGGGGTGCTCAGGAAGGAATCCAGATTATAGCCAATGTAAATGAAGTCCAGGTTTTGTAAAAATTCCTTAAAATGAAGAAAAACATGACTCCCTACTGCCCTCTAACTTAGCTCACACTGACAGCCTACGCCTATAGTTACAAAGGGAAAGTTGAAACTTCATCTGACAGGCTACCTTGTGCACTTAGTAGGCTGTTTTAAAGGACTCAGTGACACATGATGATTTCTCTTTCAGCATATATAAATGTATATGTAGTTACATACATATAAAGTCAAAACACAAAAGGTATTTTGAATCTTCGAAAGGTTGAGAATAAGCCTTAAAAACACTACAAAGGTAACAGGCTTTCTCATCCCAGGAAGACCATTCCTTGAAAAATAAACCCATTGCCAAGCCTGCACAAGACTTTACACAGATTGACCATCAAAACATTTTTATCTTATGCTGATAGTTTGTGCTAAATTATAAATTTTTTAAAAATCCAAATGTTAGCCACAACAAAAACTATTCTTAAACATTTCAAAAGAAATATTACATGGAAAAAATGATTAAAGGGCCAGGCTGAGGGATAGTCCTTACTGCTGAAAGAAGATGAGACAGGAATTAGATTGGAGAGGGGTCACTGGGTAGCTTCATGGTATGTATGTTTTACTGCCAGGAAAATTCGAAGCAATTGTAGCTAAGGGGAGCAGAGAATGCACAAGTGCTTGGGAGATGATTCTCTATATGCTTCATGATTTGGAATCTTAAAAGTGTTTCTGAGTGTATGATTCTGTTTCTGTCCTGTAGAATACAGTTTGCGATTTGGGTTCAAAACTGGCTTCTCCTCAAACTGCTTAAACAGACCCTGCTATAAAATATGTAAGTTAACTATTGTCACCATTTTCTGATTGTAAATCGGGGCATCCATAAATTGAAAATCTATCCAACCGCCAGCCTGGCTCCTCTGCAAGAGAAAGGCAGAAATGGATGTTGGGCTACAAGAAGCACCAGAACACAGGTATCCTGAGGCCCAACCTATCCCTTTCATTTAGCATGCCTAAATGCTTCCGAAGTTTCAAAGGTGGTTCTTAGAGCAGTGAAAAAGACGTCTGCCAAGTTCATGTGTGCTTTCCCCAGATTGGCTACGGACTCTTCTGTATGAGCTTTGGCTCATACAGGAGGTAGCAACTGACGGTCTGCGGCAGACACCTGTGTCTTTTGTCTCTTAGTCCATGGTCACTCACCTGCCTGGGAGCCTAAGAGAAGCACAGACAAGGAAGAAAAGACCGTGGTGAAGCCTGGTGGCATTCTTATTGTTGCTTTCATTTTCTGCCTAAGGCACTGTCCAACAAAAGCAATGGTCACAAACCCCAACTGCCAGTTCCAGTCTAGGGACCGGGTGGAGTGACCTCATCTTGGGGCCCACAAAAATTAACTGACACGCAAATGTGAACAGGTTGAGGGGAAGAAAAAAGCAACAAAAGCAGCAGTGGCCACTTATGTATAAGACAGGGATGCTGAGTCTTCTGGGTTGCGTCTCCCTAATTTTCCCAAGCAGGAAGGGGAGCTATTTCTCATGCAAAATTTAGATGAGCACATAACCTGAATATATATAGCTTGAAAGAACCGTAACCTTTTTTCTTTTTTCTTTTTTCTTTTTTTAAATCTTATCTTGGCTTGGCTCTTTTTTACTAGCTTTTATTGTTTTATGTCTTATATGAAAAGGCTAAGGAAACAAATATGCTCATAACAGCTTTATTTTATTCTTTAAAGACAAAGGGAAAAATCTTGCAACAAATGTCTTACTTTGTCTAATATTAACTCACAGCACACATGTATGGCACCAACATACTCTAGGAATTTATTTTAAATATTTTATTAAAGATAGAAGTTTTTTTTTTAAAAAAGCTCAAGTAATAACATTTTGTGAAAGAAGTATTATAGTATATGCTTAGCAGTATATCAATAGAAAAATGGACTTTTTGTATGAAGATGATGATCACTGTAAAAGTATTTCCAGAAGGCAAATAGAAAGGTCTTAGGAAAACTGTTCTAGCAATTGTCTCCTGAGTTAAATTTGTGATTTGCAGCTTACTGTGTCCTAGCATCCCTTCCACATACATTAAAGACCCCACTGTACCAGCTTTTAGAAAGTGATTGCTGCTGTACCTAATATTAAATAGTAGGTTGAAGCATTGGAAACTCTTGCTGTGTGTATCCTAAAGGAGTATTTTTGAATAAATACTTCATTTATTTTGAATAAAACACTTCAACTCCACTGTTTAGAGCAGGGGAAGTGTTTCAAATAAAGCAGTTCTTAAACCTTCCTATAGCAAGCTCTATGAAGGCATTTAGCTGAGATTTGTTACTTAGAATTTTATGCAAAGGAGACCCATTATTCTGTATTAGGTTTCCTTAAAAGATCAGTACAAAGCTACAGGTTGTGGGAATTTAAACTGTGAACAAAACTGTAAAGAAAACCAAGAGTGCTTTCATGGCCTAGGTTGCTTTTCCTGAGAAGACAGGAATGGCTGACTTTCACTGGTAAAGCGGAGCTTCCCTTACCTCTCGCACTCGCTCCACCAGCCCTCAGTCATTTTTACTGCACAACTGCAGTTACAAGCAGTGTTAGCATTTCTTCTGACAGCTTCACTACATTCTCTCTTGTGAGTCCAAGGAGAGAGGTCCTTGCCTCGTGACTGAAGATTTCCAGCAGAGAATCTGGAAGGAGCTGGCACACTCCTCACCCTGTGTCCAGCTTCAGTATTTGTGGTTTGGGACACTCTTCACAAATATTAGTAATTCAAGAGAAAACAGTTTTACCACAGTACAACAGCATAGAATATGAAAGGAAGTTCTTCCAGGAATAAAAAGATGTGTGTTGCACCTGACCAGCCAGCCACATGCACAGACACACAGCATTCATAAAGAAGGTGAGTGTGAAGCCAGGAACTCCGGCTTCAGGAGCACTTACAGCAGGCCCTGTTCTCTGTACATACTCTGCAGCCATTCTCCAATACCCACACTGAATTAATGATGGGTGCTTTTAATCTGAGAGCTCCCTGCCCAGCAAGACTGGGTTTAGGCTCTAGCTGATCACTGGCCTTTCCCAAGCAAACTTGCTGACTACAGAATGAAAAGTAGGAAGGGCACCAGTAATGCCAGAAGACTGTGTTTATTAAGAGGCAAGCAGGCTGCACTTGTACAGCCTTGCTTACCAGTTAAGCAATCATAAGTGGGTAAATAGAGCTAGGATGGAGCAATGGGGGCAGCCTCCCAGGCAAGAGCTGACCCACACCTTCTGCCCATCTTGGTCTTAGATGTCAGAAAACTAGGATTGAAGGTAAATACCTCTTATAAGGACAAAAAGCACAAATGTGATGTTCTAATTATAGCTACAATTAGAACTGGCAAGCTGGGACTGGCAGTATATAGACTGGGTGGCTTCCAGAAAAACAAAACAAACAAACAAACAAAAAGAAAGAAAGAAACCCCAAAGGGTAGAGGGAACCACAACCACCACAACAAAAAGAAATAGAAAAAGAAAAAAGAAGAAAAAAAAACTTCATTGCTCACTAGCCTGCACATTTAGACACAAGATTTCACTGAGTGCTCTGATAATATCTGATAATACAGTGTGCATTTGTGCCTGTTAATGCCAAAACCAGGGAAGAGCCCATTTCACTCCCCAACCCTGTATGAAAACCTACACTCCACAAGTCAGCCTCTAACTTTCACACCTAACCTCTCCCATGTCTGCCTACTGCTGGCTTCAGGTAGTGCTGTTTGCAGTTCTAGGAACGCCAGGCTGGCCTGTGTGAAAGCAGCTAGGCAAAGCTACCTGGCCCTTTGTGTTTTCTACAAAAGCAGATAGCTCTCCTGCATCACCAGGGGAAGACATTTTTAAGTTAGTTCCCCAGTTTAATGTTAATTTGGGAACTAATGATTTAAAACAATCCAACTTGATCATTCTTACTAGGAGACAATGTCCCCTCCATGGTTTTTTCTAAATGTTAACATGATACTCTACCTGTATTAATAAAAAAAAAAATCAGGTGCTATCTCAACATAATGATTATAGAAAATTAGGCAAAGTCCCATGGCTTCAGTCAGATTCACAGTAGAATTAGCACACAGCCCATGAAAGTAGCTCTTTCCTGCATAAAAGTAAAAACACAGGTACTTAAGGGCCTCAGGGAATCTCCCAGTTGCATTTTCAACCATTTTTTTTTTATTTTTGCTTCTAAGCAGCTGATTGTTTAAAAAAAAAAAAGAAAGAAAGAAAGAAAGAAAAGAAAAGAAAAGAAAAAGAAAAAGAAAAATGTATGTATCCTACACATTTTTCCACAGCAAGTTATGGGACTAAGCAGATAAGGAATATAATATAGCTCTACTATTAAAAAGTCAAGAATAAAGCTTCTAGTTATGATTCTGAATTTCACTTTCCACCTTACAAGAGTTGGCTGATTTTGAACAAATTATAGGATTAAGGTTTCCTTAATTCTCCTTCCCAATTAGACATTTAGTTCGGAAATCCTGCATCTAGAAATTCCTGTCAGGGTTATTTTCTGGCATGAATTCCTCAACCATGCTTCATATCTAGAGGGCCAGGGAATAAGGAACAATGCAAAGTAAATGTAAATTTTAGAAATTTGAGAAAGAAGAGAATGTCTGTCCTCATTTCTATTCCACACCCCTCCACCACCACCCCCAGACACACACCACTTGGGAGGAGGCACTGTCACCAACACAACTCAGATGTGAAGCAGGTAGACAGAGCGAGTGCACACCTGTACCATGAGCATCCCGTGGGTTAGGAGAGGCCACTGGGAGCCTGATCCTGTCGGTGCCATTGTTCTGTGGGGAGTCGGAGCCCAGCATATCCCTCACACAAAAGTACTCTTACCATATCTCCAGGCTCGACAGAAACGGCCACCACCACTCCAGGCATCGGGGAGCACAGAGTGCTGCTGGTGTCCTTGGGCACTTTTTCAAGCATGAATTTGTTCAGCTCTGCAGCAAGTTTGGTTAAAATGTGCACTTTGTACTTGAAAGAGAAAAGCACAACAGAGGTTAAATGATGAAGTTATCATCTAAAACAGCACTTATTCAAAATCTGCTTTGAGCTTTAAACTAAAATTACAATAATAGCCTTTAAAGTCAAACATTCTAAAACCCTCCACATAATATTCATATCTAAATCATATTGAGCCAGGTTTTTTAAAGGAATTACTCATGATTAATTAATGATATATAAAAAGCACCGCAGATCTTTAAGAAGACCATCTCAGAACTTTGTAAAGGAAACAGTAAGGATTTTGCTTGAGGAACACTGCCGAGTGAGTGAGCAAGCTAGCAAGCGAGTGCAAAGCAGAGGAACCAAATCCCTTGAGTCCCTCAGCCTCAGGGATAAAGGCGGTGACACTGCACGCGCACCAGTAGATGGCAGCAGATTGCTGTCGCAAACCTCCCACACCTCTGAAGCAGCTATACTGGGTAGATTATTAAATAGAGACAAAGGCTTCAGTGTTCATTTTGAGAAAGAGAGAGAGGGGGGGAGAGAGAGAGAGAGAAAAGTCCTTAACATTCAAATATTTCTCAGTGACATAAAATGTTATATTCACATCAAAATGTGAATATCCTTTTAGGCACATTACCATATAGCCTTTTCTCATATGACAAGACAGCTAGGAGAAAGACAAGATGTAATAAGAATATCTTTTGGGCCAAGATATGATAGCACCAAGATTTATAAAACATGGAAAATGCCATGCACAGCAGTTTTCATGGCATCGCAAAGGTGGATGGCCAATAAGTCAATCATAACATTTCTAATATAGACAATACCTACTGGACAGGAAACATCCCAGATAAATATATGAACCACAATTTGCTCTACCCAAACAGAAAATAAAATGCTTTGAGGTAGGGAATTGGAGCCAGTGACGGGTTTCTGGTTCCCACCAGATCCAGTCTCTCTGGGGAAGACAGAAGCAGCACCCACTGGGCAGCTCCATTTTGTTGGAAGAAAGCTGCTGTAACTCAAAGCCTCCTGTGGGCATCATGCTGGCAGGGAGGCCAAGGCAGAATCTGATTCCCACTTTGATTCTGCATGGGGACAGTGGCAATCTCCAAGTGGCTCTTTACAGGGCCTATTTAAAGCAGGTGGGGGGAGGCCCCACAGAAGAGCTTTGATAGCCTAGGTTCCAAGCAGATTTCCGACACTGTGACAGGTTGAATAATAACATCTTCTGGATGTTTCTTTACTCCTGAGTGTGTGTTTTGCAATCAAGACATAGAAGTGTCTGCCAGTTCCTGAAGTATATGATCCTTAAGTGAAATTACAGCACAAATAAAAGCTTTTTGCTCCTATTAAAATTCATCTGAGTCATAAATGACAAGGGAAAAGCAGGCTGCTGTCAGTCTGATGACACCCTGGGCAGAGGGACTACGAATCACCCATGAATTGTACTTCCAAGGCCCTCATTAAATCCTTGGGGACCAAGGGAGGACATAATTGGGCCAAATTGCACAGTTTTAGTATCTGTGCTCTATCTCCCTTGGAACAGAAAGTCCGGCAGCACTAGAGGCACGTGTGTGCCGGGCAGTAAGTCCAGCAGCACTAGAGTGCATCAGGAGGGTTCCATTTCTAGCAGCATCACCAGGGTGACACTACTATGTGACCAGCTGACATTCTACCCTAGGGATTAGTTTTCACTGTGGCATTCAGATCTATTTCCCCCTGGTTTTCTTTAACTTCAAAATATGAATTTAGGAAAAGTATATACTGAGAATACAATTTAACAGCTTTTCACTACAGCAAATAGGCTTAAGAACCAATACTTCAGCTAACTCACAACTAAGCCTCAATGTGAATAAAGCTAAGGCTGTCTTCAGACCATTTCTCCTGAGAGGCCCAGATCCTGACAAAAAACTGGGTCCCTTACTATTTTTATAACTTTCATATCTTCTAAATTCCTTTCTCTGTAGGGCCCCTGCTTTGCTTGGAAAGAGATGTAAAAGAGTCCAAAACTCAGTGCTTCAGACACAGCCTTTGTTACTGATGACATGTTCCTTTCCCTTTTGTATTTGTTTATTGTTCTTAAATCTGTTTAGGAATAAATGACTTATTGTAATCACAAGTGAAAAATAACAAGGAGTGAATGCTCAGGAGAGGTCTTGTTGAACATGGCTGACTTAGAAGTGACCTTTCTGATTGGGAAAAGAAGAGAGAGAAGCTACACTTCTTAAGGTTACCTTTGATGTTGTCCTGATTATCACAGGCCATCTTAAAACAGCCTCTTGTCAGCCCTGCCGTTTGTATGTGGAGTCAAAAGTCTGAACGGGCCTCATTGGTGCAGCATGTGGGCCCATCCAAGAAGACATCCTAGTGACAACTATAGATGTTTTCTAGTACCTGCTCTCCAAAAAGGGGGCCACTGCAGTCTGCACTAGGGCTTACAGAGCTTAGCATCTGAACTGGAACTCATTGTTTTCTCTAGATTCTTGGGGACACGTGCAGTTAGCTAGCTGAGAATTCAGGAAAGGGTCTTTCTAGCAGTAGCAGAGCTCAAGTCTGCTTCTATGATGGGCACTTAAGTGTTTTCAGATACTGCAAAATGTCTATGTAAGTTCAGGGGTGTGTCTGTGTTCACTCAAAGCACAGTGTTGATGTTTTAAAGGCTAGCTGCTAACAGAGAGAAGTATAATCATGAAAAATGACAGTTTTTCATTCCGTGTGGGTCCAGAAGAACCAGGGTATGGTGAAAAGGTCCATAAAGGTCAGCTCTGGACTCAGGAGTAAAACCCCTTCCCTCTACTGGTTTTAGGAAGCTGTCTCCAAACCACTTTCATAGGAATGGAAAGTTGTTTGTTTTTTTTTTTAAAAAAACACCTCACCAGGTAAGTTAGAAAACAGGCTCTCTCTGGGAGCAGCTTAGATGGCTTCTTAACCCAAATATGATAATCATAGAAGGTATTTGACCCAATTATGTAAAATCACCCCCACAGCCAAGAGTCCAAACAAATCCAATTTATGGTGTTCATAATGTAAAAACATGTCTAATGAGAAAATGTCATCCAAACATTTAAAGAAAAGAAAGAGGAATCAACAGCAAGTATGGGAGATACAGTGAGAATACTACACACAGTGGGCAGTTAGGAGGAAGGCCATGGGACCCACTGTGGCTTTGGGAGAGAGTGCAGGGCAGAACAGGAGAGGTTTCCAGAGCTATATGCTCCACTGATTGCTACATCCTGCAAGCAGGCTGCCCACCTGTGGGAGAACATGCCTCAATCTATTGATTATATGCAGGATTCTCAGTCAGCACCTCTGGACAGAGAAGAAGCACTCTATCCATGTATGATCAGCTCTAACCTGATGGGCTCTGTTATTTGTCTGGTACTCGAGGCAGGCCCCCTGATGGAGGTTGAAGTCTGTGAATGCCTTTCCAAAGCCTCTACGTATACAGGTGATTTTTTCAAGCCATATACACAGAGTTTCCATGATTCAAGGGTGTGGCCTTTGGATGTGAAGTCCAGTCTGCTTTACACAGCCTTCAGCTGCAGTTTTAGAGCCTGTGAGATTTCTCTTGGAGAAGGGCTGAGCTCCAATTTCCCTTCTAACTCTTTCCTCCAGTTTCAATTATGAGCTCCATAATTGATTTGATTTTTTTTTCATGTCAGCTCTTGCCCATTAGAGCAACCTTAGTCAACATTAGAGTCATAGGTCAACAATCCAGCTTTTCTCTGAGTTATCTGGAAAACTCAAAGTTACCAAGCATTGGCCAAAAACTATACCCCCCCCTTATTCCCAAATGTATTGGCAGATACATTTTTCCAAGGCTGTCGTCCTATTCAAAGTTCCTCATCCCCTCCCACCTCACTGTCCCTTGCCCGTTTGGTCTCTGCTTGGAAGCCTCATCTTCATTCACTTGATGTGAGATTCCCTAGAGTCCCCTTTCCCAGAGTCAGTCAGGGGGAAATCAGCACTAATGTTTTGGAAATGATAAAAATGAGGAGTGTCTTCAAAGTGCCAGTTCAGCAGAAAAACAGGAGAACTATAAGCTATAATGTAAGCCACACCATGGACTTGGAAGCCATCAGTGTGTTCCATGTCCCAGTTCTTTGTGGAAAAAGCACATGTTTACACAAGGAAAACGACAGCCTGAGCCGCAGACTGCACCTGTTACTCTCCTGGAACCCAGAGCCGGTTAGCTAATCTTTTGAAAGAGAAATCTCCAGAACACCAAAAACACACAGACCAGGAGCTGGTGGCTTCCTCATCAAGGCTCAGTCAGTAACAAAGGTGGAAGGAGGAGGCTGCAGCTAAAGCAACAAGCCAGTACCCAGCCAGCCCAGGCTCAGCCCAGGCTTCCTGCAGTTGCAGTGGTGGCTCAGTCTGTTAGCATAGTGCCATGACAACTCCATCAGTGCAGTCTCAAGGTAGCTGTCAATCAGGATGCATCATTTAATCCAACAGCACTCAAAGGACTTTCTCCTACAACCCACATGACAGCATAGCTACAGCTCTATTTATATCAGCGCCCAGTTGTGTTTACAATGCTGCAGTAATTAGAGAAGATGCAACAGGCAGCAATATTCCTGAGATTTCCATTTTGCAGCATTACCCTATAAAGTGTGATCCTGCTTCACAGAGTCATGCTAAATGACAAAAGGCTATTTTCTTCAATCTCCCAGCCCCGACAGCACTTCATTTGCAGCTATCTATAATTAGATTAATGGTGTAGTGCAGTACAAAGCGGACCCACTTCACATCAGATAGCTTATGAATTAGGACAAACACTTATTTCAATTCCAGGCAGAGAAAGCAATGACTGGGGTGTTTAGCATACCCTTTATGGTGGAATGAGATGTTAATTGTGTACCATTACCTCTAAACTGCTTGCTTGTTGTATAAATCACTGTGCTAATTGATGCAGAGATAGAAATGTAGCCACAGGCAAGAAAGCAAAGGAATGAGAGCTGAAGATGGAGGATAAGGGATTATCGAGGAAAACCATATGGAGACAAGGTTCCTTTGAAACCTCTGTTTTCTGCCTATGAGCAGGAATCCTTCAAGTACAGCAATAGACAAGAAAAAATAACTTTACTTCTTATAAACACAATTTTCTTTTAAAAGTTCTGCATGTCAAATAGCGAGTGTGTTGAATGAATCTGAAAATGCATTTATAAATACCAGAATGTGTGGGCTAGCCAGGATATCTGAACTGTAATTCATGGTTAAGGAGCATCCCTTCTGAGTTACTTGATGCATTTGCTTCTGACCCACCCAACAAGGCAAAACTCAAGTTTTCTGAGGGCCTGAAATTCTTCTCCATATTAGGAGGAAAAAAAAAAAACTAGATTGGTTTAGATCTGTCAGGCTAATTACACAGATGCGTGGACTTGAGAGAGAATGAATCAAACAGAACACAATCATCTGCCACTGATAGAGTAACTAGAGCCACAGAACCCTAAAATCTGGCCATCGCAGTTCATAACTCTACACCATAGGAAGGAACTTCAAAGGTGCTATTTTTTCTAGCTGTTCTAAAACTAGCAAAACAAATAAATAAGAGCACCTACTGATCTAATAGCACCAGTGCTTTGTCTCCAAATGCTCTTCCTTGCTTATGTGCCCTACTCTCACTAACAGCTCTTTTGAGGGTCTAGAGAACACAAACACAGAAACCAAATGCTGAACAAGAGTCGAGCCATGAGTGAGCCACAACTAAACATGCCCTTGGGAAGTTCATAAATCAAGCATGTGCCCTGTGTGTGTTTTCACTTTTTTAAGGTGCAAATTACTGCTGTGCACTTTTTTTTTTTTTTTTTTTTACAATTCAGATGCTTAGTAATTAGCACTGTTATAACACTATTTTACACAGAGAGCAAATGTAGATCAGTTAGTTAGTGGTCCAATGTCCCCACTTCACAGTAACAGTTGGCATCGCTCACAAAAGCTCAATTCAGAAACACTGTATAAAGTGCATTCTCCTAAAACACACATGTTGTCTTAACTGTAAGACAATCAAGTGATGTCCTAAGGAACTGTGGCGGCTGAGTTAAATTATCGCAACTGAAACCTGAAGGGAGTAGCCAGAGCTACATTTGCCTGTTACCATAAAGTAGCCCTATATATCTGTCTAGGACTAACAACGCCTGCATTGTAAGGTTAGGGTCAATAGTTTAATGTTTGACACATTGTGATAATTAACAAAAGCCTACAAGGAACCATCAATGTTCTGTTCAACAGAATAAAAAATTATCAGAATAGGGCAGAATGGAGATATAGCACAGTAGTACAGCACTTATCTGGCATCCATAGGGCCCTGAGTTTGATCTCCAAATCCATGGGAGACAAAAAGTAGCAAGGGATCGGGGAAACTAGTAGGGTAAAATGGCTCAGGTCTGTAAACAGTGCTCAGGTGGCAGGTGCAAGGGACAGTACATTCTAGGCAAGCCTGGGCTAACCTGAACGGCGTCTTAAACAAACAAAACTACAGTGCCCTAAAAGGGCCTTCCTACATCACAGCTGAAACTTAGTGCCAGGTACCAGAGGCAGTGCTCAGTGCCTGCCCATGTGTCTCACCCATTTAAATGCCAGAGTTACCTTAGAGCCGAACACTTCAGGGTCAGTGATACTGATGTAACAGAAAAAAGACTCGGTCCCCGACTCAGCACTTGTTCCTCTCGTTGAAAAATGCAGTTAGCATCCCCAGAAAGTCACTCAGTATCTGACTGTTCTGTGACATGAGCTGAGCCCAGCACTGCGCTGTCACATAACACACGGCTTCCCACTGGCAGTCACCAATCAGGCAACAGTCAGCATTTTATTCCTCAAGTGGTCAAGTGGAATCCAAACTACAGGTTTGTTTTGATTTGGTTTTCTGGTTATTTTATTTTACTTATTTTATTTTTGCTGCTGGTGACTAAATTCAGGGCATTGTGTATATTACATGCATGCTTTACCACTGAACTACAAATACAGGCCTAAACTTCAGCCTTTGGTTATACCCATAAATGTGCCATAGGAAATCACAAGGGCAGAGGACAATAACCTTATCTTTTTTTGGAGAAAAAAAATACAAAAATAGAGGCAGGAAGAACATTTCTAACAAAAGAAAACAAAAAACAAAATACACGGAACTCATTTTTCAAAATTCTTCCTAAAAGGGTATGGTTTCCTTAGGGAAATGAACTGTCTTTAAGGTAACATGACCAACTTGGACTAGTAAGATGGCTCAGAGGCTGAAAGGTCTTGTCATCAGGACTGACCACCTGAGTTCAATCTCGGAGACCTACACAATTAGAGGAGAGAAGCAACCTCCTCAGGTTGTCATCTGACACAGGTCAGGGTGCATGTGAATACACACATGAATGCATACATGTATACACACAGAGAGACAACATACGTAATGAAAAAATAATATCTCTGGCGGAATGAGTTGGATGATAGATTCAAAGTATCTCTGGTTTGAGGTAAAAAAGGCAGTTCCCTCTGGAGAAGCCTATTTAGAGATGTCCATCCACAATATAAAACTCAAGTCTTTTTCTCTTTTGTTTTTGTAATCACAAGCTTCCATCCATTTCCACTGTCTTGAAACAAACAACTTTCACCCTTAACAACCGTGCTGGAAAGCATATTGAGGAGAGTAAGCCTTAGATCCAGAGCACTCTCACCAAAGGGAACTTACGTCTTGCCGAGCTCCTGTGAGGCAGCTTTTCTGGCTCCTGAAATCACTCACTGTCTTTACACACTAAATGGGAAAGGAAAAGAGCCTCTGCTGGGGAGCCTGCCCCACTCCTAAACTTCTAAGGCTCACAGAGAGGCCTCTGTGAGGAGCACCAAGGACAGAGTCCGCTGAGGACAGGGACACCCATAGTGTGTAGTACTAGGGGGCCCCACATGCAGGTGCACCAAGGATAAAGGGACCCAGGTGCCCATAGGCTGTCTAACAAATAGGTGCACAGTCCACAAAGGCAATGTGCTAAAATAAGTGGTACTTTCCCACCCACAAGGGCAAGTCTGCTGCAGTGTACTTCACAGAATCCCAAATCAGGGCATGTGCCTTCTGTTTGATCAGTAGTCTATGTGACACATTATGACTATAATGAACCAGGGTTTTCTTTTTTTAAAAGAAAAATATTATAGATCTTTGAAAGTGCTGTACTTAATTTTGTAACAATACCAACATCTGTTAACAGTACAAGCTGTTTCCATTCTTTAGCCTGAATTGTTTTATGTAATTACGAGTTTATAAGGTAGTTGGTAAGCCAGTAAGAAGGTACCTTTTTAAAGCACTCTGTAATTTGGGGTACAATGAACTGTTCTCTTGAAAATCTGTAATTAGGGCAGTATCAACTTACAGGAAAGTACAGGAAATGGTATAACAACACAATTATGTAAATAGGCACATAGGTAGGGAAGCGTACCATTTTGCTATGGCCCTACCCTTCTCTTTACTTTCTCTTCCATTTGAATTCTTTGCTCATCTCAAGTGGGTATACTGTTATCACAAGATGTGGAACAAATGGACTCTGTGGAAAACAGATGGGGAGCTTGGCCTTCCTTCCCCCATCAATTCTTCAACACCAGAGGCTGGGAATGAAGCCAATGCTGGGCCTCTTCAACAGCACTCTGGCCTGTGCGTGGATGATTTCAATAATAAAAAGTTTTCACTATTATGAATTCATTGAAGAAACTCAGAATCGAATAGGATAAAATGTTGGTTTATGTTTGACAGAAATTATCAAACTAGCTTGTATAAAGGCAGGGTAAGCACTGCCAGAAATGACTGTGACTATATTATCCTGTTGGCCAAAAAAAAAAAAAAAAAATCAAATCAGAAAACATCCCCACAAGCCTTCACACAGCGGTCCAAAGCACCACAAATGACCTCTGTCAGGGGATTGCTTAGCAGTTCTGCAGTTCATACTATAATACATCTTACAAGCCCAGCCCAGGTCCGTAGACAATCTGCTGACATTCCATGTGGGGTATATTGTACATATACAATACTGATTGTATGACAAGACCTGCAAAGCCTTGTTGGGTAATATGGAAGGGAAAAGAGACAAAGTCCCAGAACAAAATAGCAGCAAATGGAATCTTGTTCCATAAACCTGAATTGGGAGAGTTGGGAAAGATGGTACCTTTGGCTAAAGATGGTGGCACATACTGTAATCCCAGCACTGGGGAGGTAGAGACAGAAGGAATCCAGGGTCATTTGGAATATATAGTGAGGCTTCATAAGACTGTCTCAAAAATTTCTTAAGATGATAATTTTTTGGTCAAATAATCTAATTTCTCAGACAAAGATTTATTCTCTTAAATCAAGATTATACATCTTTTTAAAAGGTTATTAATTTATATGCATGTGCATATGGCTGCTCACAGAACCTAGAAGGCATCAGGTCTCCTGGAGCTGCAGTTACGGGCCGTTGTGAGCCATCCAACATGAGTCATCTGCAAAAGCACCAGGTGTTCTTAACTGCTGTGCCACCCTCCAGCCCCATGATAATAAACATCTTCTATGAGAGTGTTAGAGATCAAATTGACAAGGATTTGCAAAGCACCCAGCAAGTGCCTGCAGAAAACTACACACTAAGTATTCTTTCCAGTCTTGTGTCTAAACATCTCTGATTGCCCAGAATTAGACAGGGCAAACTGTTCATGTTGTGCATGGCACCATACAGATTGCTAATTTTAGTCTGTACTCTATGGTTTAAAATTTGTAAACAAAAGTAGGTTAAATTCTTCAAATACTACATACAACTTCTGAAAGAAGATATAAAATAAAAATTACAAAATAGGGCTCTATAACACTAAGGGCATCTTGATGGGATTGTGTGGGGCTTTGTGAGCCTTAGATCCCTAAGGAGACACATGATGAACTACTGGAAAAGTTTGAGCAATCCGTTCATTTAAAGATACTTAATAGGCCTATCTGGGCATTGTCAGAGTACAAATACATACGGCAATATGGCTCCTGGCCTCAAACACCATAACTTGGCCATTCAGAAAAGGCATTGTGCAGAGCTGCAATATCAACACCCAAGCATACTGCTAAAAACTGACCCATTGGGAACATGTTTTACACTGAGCCCTCCTGGAGCCCTCTGGGTTAGGAGGGAGTGGGAACCATGACACAATGTCTCTATCATGTTCAGCATAGCTACTGAGTTTTGACCTCTAACTCCACAGCTTAGAAGCTCAGGACTGTGAAGCTGTGTGTCTCTAGATCCTGACTCACAAATTGTGGGTCCTCATGATATGAATTCACAAAATTGTCCTGAGGATCAAGGCAATTCTTACATGAACAATCTACTTTGAGGCCCTGGTCTGTTTTACCTCAACATTATCACCTCTATCAAGGTTGCCCTCAAAGTCCAGGCTTTATTTTACATACCTCTTCCTTTCCTTCTCTCCCTCCCCATTTTATCTCTTCTCCTACCTCCTTTAGACAGGAGCTCACTGTGTGGCCCAGGCTGGCCTCACAGTTGAGGTGATTCTCCTGCCTTTGCTTTAGGTGCTCACAAAAATGTACCGGTCCCCACACCTGTTTTCCTTTCTTTCCCTCAGTTTGGAGCTTTTGTTGATATCCACAACACCCAGATTGTAACAACACTACAAAAAGTCTTTATATTCTACCCTTTATCTCAGAGGAAGGTGTTTATCTCATAGCCAACCAACATAAACTGTAACTGTCACCACTTAGTGACTTCCAGAATCTACCCTGCCTCAAATGCCCAAAGTAACTGTGAAAAGACTTAGCCCCAGAGGTTAGAACTATTTACCTCTGGACCCATCTATAAGTAATAGCTGTCCAATCAAATCTAACTCTTATCAGTATAGTTAAATAAAGCTATTGAGGTATCAGTAGATAAGGCATCTAAATCAATAATAAGTCAATAAGGGCCACATCCCTTATATTTAGAATCCTGACCCCAGGGTTTAAGTACACCACAAGCAGAGCAGGGATCAACCATGCTCAGCTGGATGAAGCTTCTCATCACAAGAAGCTGAGAAGACAGATGCTGCAGTGGAACAGGGTCCTAGAGAAATCAGCAGGAAAACTTCAATGGGAATGACCATGTTATACTAACTTAACGAATAACCATGTTATGCTAACTGAACAGAAAGACCACTGATATACTAACTGAATGGAATGACCATGTTACACTAACTGAACAAATGACTGTGTAATACTAATGGAATGACAATAAGATAGGACCCTTCCAAAGTATGGTTGGTGAGAGACAAGAGAGAAGAGAGAAGGAAGAGGATAAAGGGCAAGTGGACCAAGAGAGGAGCCCAGAATCAGGAGGCCAAGACAGCACTTGCCTGGATTACATGGAATCAGAAGCTGGGGAGAGAGAAGGGAAGCCCAGTGCCCTGAGCTGGAGGAGGTTGAGGGTAAGAGGGTGGGGTGAGAAACAGTGGGCAGAGGCACACGTACTGAGTGAGTCTTGTTTCCTTGGGATTTGACACAAACGTACACAGCATAAATTCTGTCAAAAGAAACTTTAGTATTAAAGAAAGATAAGGATATCCCGCACCCAATGAGAATCCTGGCTCAACCACAATAGCCAATGTGGGAACTAGATCGGCAGTGTTCCTGGCCTGAGCTTGCCACAGTCTGAGTTTCCACTGCTCCACATTCTTACAATATCCAGTCTAGTAACCGAATCCATTTCAGACTACTTGCCTCATTCGGAATGAGGTGTAGCAGGAAGTGGAATGAACCGTGGCTTGGGGTCAGGGGTCAGGGAGGGCTACACTGTGTTTTTAGTATCATCACCAAGGATGAGAATTTCCATTTGCCCACGAGGCATTTGTCATCATCTATGTTTACAGTGTATTAGGGCAATAACTTTTCTGTTTCTTCCCTGGATGGGGAAACTTCTTTCTGACCAAATTCTAAAAGTAGACTCCAAATTCTGTTTGGTTTTTTGTTGTTGTTGTTGCTGTTGTCATTGTTGTTGTTTTGTTTAGTTTTGTTTTTTGAGGGGGTGAGAATCTGTTGTTTCTCCTCCCTAAAAGAAGCATGAGTGAATTAATTGTCCTCACAAAGTCTACACTAAAGAGTTGATTTAGAGACAATTCCTTGTCCCCATGGAAAAGTCTGAAGAAACCTGAACCAGAAACAGGTTTTTTTCCCCTTTGTCCTTCCCTGATACTGAGGGCCAAACTCTGGGCCTCTACCACTGAGCTTTCAAATCCCCAGCCCTGAAAATAAATGTTTTTAAGGTCAAAGTGTATTTACAATGTCTTTATATGAGGAAGAATGACAAGGTCCATATATGCTTTGTCTTGTCTGTGTCACTAGATGTGATGGACAAATACATCTGCGGGGACTTCAGCCAACTGGGAACAACTGGAAACACATGCTCTCCAGCATGAACAAGGTGACATGGAAGCCTACTGCTAGCTGCTCTGAGACAGGACATTAAAGCCTGACTTCAGACATCCTACAGGCTGATAACCCTATTGAAGGCTGAAATACTTCATGAGTGGAAAGAGGGGGGAAGAAGAGATGAAGTCATGTGGTAGTCAAGTCAGTCTACCAACAATGAAAACCATCAGCAATACAACAGTACTACAAATAGTTTGTTAATCTCTTAGACAGACAGACAGACAGACAGACAGACAGACAGACAGACAGACAGACAGACACACACACACACACACACACACACACACACACCCCCTCTACAAGGGCTAGTGTATATGCTTTTTTCTCTCTACCAAACACCAGAGTGAAAAGACAGTTTCATTCTAACATCTATGGGCACACAAATGGAAACTAAGAAAGAAACCTTTCCTGAGCCTCTTAGGTCCTACACAGGCTGCTGATGTTTACATCTGGAGAAGCAGTTAGTTCTATGTGAAGCAGGGTCTACACAGGTATCATCTCATGGCTTAGTCAGAAACTTCTGAGTATCACCACAGATCACTCATAGTTTTGGGGAAATGACATGAATTAATGTTGCTCTGCTGATGGAAGCCTCCTCTGCAGTTACTGACAAGATCTTAACTAGAAACTGAGTCTGGATTTTTGACAATTTCATCAAGTCATGGAGGTTGTATGAGGCTCAGGGTTTATAGCTTTGCTCCACTTCCAGCCACTTGATGCTAACCCTTCCCAACTGTGATGGACTCCTCCATTAGTTAGCTTTGGTCATAGTCTTCTACCACAGCAAGAAAAAGTAACTAATACATTACAGAGGATCATAAACTACTCCCAAGCCCAGATGCCAACAATTATCCCTCTAAAACATCTGGATAGAGAAGAGCTAATCTTAAGCACTAAAAATATGGTGTCCAGCCAGACTTGGTGGTACACATCTCTAGTTCCAGTGCTCAGGAGGCAGAGGCAGATAGAGTTAAGGTAAGCCAGGTCTACATAGCAAGTTCTAGGACAGCCAAAGCCACACGAGAAACAACTGTCTCAAACCAAACAACAACAACAAAAAGAGTAAGGATGTTTATGTTGGGAGACTATGGAGCACTGCTGACTCATGCCAGTCAACCTCCTATTATTCTACATAAAAGAAATGGGATAGAAATCACAGAGAGTGGGATTTAATGCCTATGAAACATCTACAACAGGAAACTCAGAGACAAAAAAGCAGGCTCCTGCCTAAAGTGAGGGCATGGCAAGTCTGCTCATAGGATAAATAGAAATGGAGAAATGACGATGGCACATTACGAATATACTAAATCCCACTTCATTACGTGTGTGCGCGCGCGTGTGTGCGTATGTGTGTGTATATGTGTGTGTGCGTGTATGTGTGTGTGCATGTGTGTGTGTGTGCATGTGTGCGCTTGTATGCATGTGTGTATGTTTGTCAGTGTTTCTGTGTGTCTGTGTGTCTGCATATGTGTGCTGCATTTATCTATCTTTTCTTCTTTTAAACAGCAATAACCTGTTTGGGAAAAGATTATATGCTTGGTTCATAGAACACAAACAGTTTTTGTGAATGAATACAGAAAAATGAATCTCTAATTTTTTTCCTTGACCAAGTTATACACATCTATACCACTAGACGTGACAAAGGGCAGGTGTCTATAAACATGCCAGTGCCGAAAAACCAAGAGCTAAAATGAGGAGCTTCCACACCCAGCACTTCCTCACAAGGACAAGGAGAAACTCACCAGGTCGAGGAACTTCCCTTGCTGATTCTTTTGAAATGTATTTTTGTCTCCAAATCATCAAAATTTAGACACAGGTTCACAAGGTCTTGCTGATGATATGAGTAATGTGCACTTTCTTGGATGACATCATAGACAGGAAAGCAGAGGAAGTAACTCAGCATGGACTTAGAGTGAACCTCAAATGTTCTACAGCTCTCCCTGGCAAGGGTCCTTGGAAGGTTGAAACCTGCTGCCACTGAAACAAAATGTAAGATGCTGGCCAAATACTTTGTTTCTCTGTCACATTATTTTTACTTTCTCAAGCCCCATCCATACCCCTAGTGCTGGGTATCCGACCTAGTGCCTTGCCCATCCCAAGTTCTGGGTTCACTGGTCCTTCCTTCCTGCTTCCCTCTATCTAGTCTTTGCTGCCATGTTGAACAGTGAACCCAGGGTCTTGTGTAGACTGGGCAGGAATTCTATGCCTGTGAACCACAACCCCAGCCCCTTTCACTCAAAATGTAAATGGAAAGGTGACTTAAGTTTTGCAAAGATGATTCTTATTCTCTATAAGAACAAAACCAATTTTTCAGTGTAACAGAAATAAATATCCTAATGAAATAACTTTTGTGATTATCAAATACTGTAATGATGTAACTTCTGTGATCATCACATACTGTAATGATGTAGCTTCTGTGATTATCAAATACTGTGAGATTTCTACTTAATTTCCCACTTCGTTGCTATTTTTGGTTCTGTATTAATTAGGGGACTAAGAATTACAAATTTTGGAGATAAAGGGGTACTAGTGATCCTGGAAGATTACAGACTCTGCTTCCTAACTTGTCTGTTAGGACAAGTGCTGTCATCTTGGGTGTTGACAGGACCTGAAAATGCAAGCTGCCAATGACAGTAGTTGCCCCAGCACACAAGGTAGTGTCATGGCCCTGTGGTTGAGTTCACAGTTTTCTATCCTAAACTATTCTTCTAACTTTCCTTTGTTTGGACGATTTACAGTCATTTCTCCAGTCAGAGTCAAGGTGTCAACTCCCTTAGACTCCTGTGGTAACACCAACCTCCTGGCTCTTGGGCTTATCCTGGCTCTGTTTATCTTGTCTTTATTACTTTGTACTGGTTGGTGATGCAAACCTATAATCCCAGATGTCAGGATGCAGAAGCATAAGGACCAAGAGTTCAAGGACAGTTTCAGCTACATAACAGGTTCAAGGCTAGCCTGAAGTATATGGAACCACATTTTAAAAAGCAAACCAAAATACAAATCCACCCATTCTTATCTCCTTGTACAAAGCTCAAGTCCTAGTGTATCAAAGACCTCAACATAAAACCAAGTACTCTGAAAAAAATAGAAGAGAAAGTGGGGAATAGCCTCTACACATGGGAACAGGGAGAAATGTCCTGAAGAGAACACTGATAGCCTATGCTCTAAGACCAAGAATCGACAAATGGGACCTCANNAAATTGCAAAGCTTCTGTAANGCAAAGGACNCTGTCAATAGGACAAAAAAGGCAACCAACAGATTGGGAAAAGATCTTTACCAATNCTATATCNGATAGNGGACTAATATCCAATATATACAAAGAACTCAAGAAGTTAGACTCCAAAGAACCAAATAACCCTATTAAATAATGAGGTACAGAGCTAAACAAAGAATTCTCAACTGAGGAATACTGAATGGCTGAGAAGCACCTGAAGAAATGTTCAACATCCTTAATCATCATGGAAATGCAAATAAAAACAACCCTGAGATTCCACCTCACACCAGTCAGAATGGCTAAGATCAAAAATTCAGGTAGATGTTGTGGAGGTTGTGGAGAAAGAGGAACACTCTTCCATTGCTGGTGGGATTGCAAGCTTGTACAACCACTCTGGAATTCAGTTTGGCAGTTCCTCAGGAAATTGGATATAATATTACCTGAGGACCCACTAATACCAACTCCTGGGCATATACCCAGAAGATACTCCAACATGTAATAAGGACACATGTTCCACTATGTTCATAGCAGCCTTATTTATAATAGCCAGAAGCTGGAAAGAACCCAGATGTCCCTCAACAGAGGAATGGATACAGAAAATGTGGTACATTTACACAATGAAGTACTACCCAGCTATTAAAAATCAATGAATTTATGAAATTCTTAGGCAAGTGGATGGAACTAGAAAATATCATCCTGAGTGAGGTAAACCAATCACAAAAGAACACACATGGTATGCACTCACTGATAAGTGGGTATTAGCCCAGAAGCTTGGAATACCCAAGATACAATTCACAAACCACATGAAACTCAAGAGGAAGGAAGATCAAAGTGTGGATACTTCAATCCTTCTTCGAAGGGGGAACAAAATACCCATGGAAGGAGTCACAGAGACAAAGTGTGGAGTAGAGACTGAAGGAATGACCATCCAGAGACTGCCCCACCTGAGGATCCATCCCATATACAACCACCAAACCCAGACTCTTGCAGATTCCAAGTGCTTACTGACAGAAGCCAGTTATAGCTGTCTCTAGAGAGGCTCCACAAGTACCTGACAAAATACAGAAGTGGATTCTCACAGCCTACCATTGGACTGAGCACAGGGTTCCCAATGAAGGAGCTAGAGAAAGGATCCCAGGAGCTGAAGGGGTTAGCAGCCCCATAGGAGGAACAACAATATGAACTAACCAGTACCCCCCAGAGTTCCCAGGGACTAAACCACCAACCAGAGTACACATGGTGGGACTCATGGCTCCAGCTGCATATGTAGCAGAGGATGGCCTAGTTGGTCATCAATGGAAGGAGAGGCCCTTGGTCCTGTGAAGGTTCTATGCCCCAGTGTAGGGGAATGCCAGGGCCAGCAACTGGGAGTGGGTGGATTGGCGAGCAGGGGGAGGGGATTGAGAGTTTTGGGAGGGGAAACCAGGAAAGGGGACAACAGTTGAAATGTTAATAAAGTAAATATCTAGTAAAAAATAAAAAGCAAACCAAAAACAATATTAAATTGGAATTGTTAGCTTTGGTACCAATTCCCTTTGCTATAAACTGAGAAAATAATGGTTGTTCGTTTCATAGGGCAGAAGCCTGGCAACACCAGCTCAGCCAAGTAGTCACAGTGCTGTGCTAGGAGTGTGGTGGGTAGGAGCACTGAGCTTCCCAACAGGAGCCTGGCTGTACAGAACCCCAGACATAATCTGATAGAAGTGTCAACACCAGGCCAGGCAGTGGTAGCACATGTGTTCAATCCCAGCACTCTAGAGGCAGAGGCAGGAGGATCTCTGAGTTCAAGGCCAGCCTGGTCTACAGAGAGGTCCACAACAGCCAGAGCTACATAGAGAAATCCTGTCTTGAAGAAACAGAACTATAAATCAGAGACTGACAGACAGTTCTGGACAAACAAGGACTGGAAAAAAGAGGTGGGGGATAATGCAGCAGGTGATTCTGAAGGAGGCCCTGGACCAGAAAAGGCATTTGTTTCTCTGACTTTAAGCCAGTATTTTATAGTGAGAAAACCGACAAAGTTGAAAATGTTTGTAGTTTAGACAGTCATACTGTTATCTCCTGCTATTCAAAACTGTACAGCCACACTGTGCTGTTTTGGACAGGAGTTTGTCTTGTACTGAAGAAGCACAGAGGTATTATTAGCAACTTGAGAATGGAACAGAGTAGAATGAGTGAGATAGATAGATAGATAGATAGATAGATAGATAGATAGATAGATAGATAGATAAAATGGATACCTAGAAAATCAATACCCAGAAGCAACAACTGCAGCTCATGGTTCACATGCAGATTCTGGGCAAAGTGATATGGATGGCATTTGTAGTGTTTCTGTGACTTTTATAGTAACTCTGACATTATTTTAAAATAAGCTCAAGAATTACAGCTAAATCTTAAAAACCTGAGATAAAAGTTTCTGTGTTAGATGAGAAAACTATCTGTGGGATTAAGAGCACGGACACTGTTCAGGGTCGCTGAGGACATCTGCAGTAATTACTTTTAAAGTGAAATCAGTGGTTAGAGGGAGTGCTAATTGGAAGTTGGCACAGCTCCAGGTCACTTACACTGTCTCCCAAATTAACCCAACAAACTGGACGGCAGAGCAGTAAAACATCTTGGCACTATTGTGAGCTCGTGAATGAGAAGCAAAAAAGAACTCTGAGCTCTCCCCCTGCTTCATAAGAAAGGACATTTCTCATGGGCTTTCAATGAGGCTCTGCCGCTGCTTTAAACACCTACAGGTTCACGAGATTGGCAGGGAGCATACATGGTGCTGGCACTGCAACCTGTAGTTTAGTCCACTGAAACTCACTGCCACAGGTTAGTAGCACTCACTTAGCTAAGGTTTCTACTGCTTCCATAACACCATGACCAAAGCAAGTTGGGAGGAACAGGATGATTTGGCTTACACATCCACATCCCTGCTCACCATCAAAGTAACTCACACAGGACGGGAACCTGGAGGCAGGAGCTGATGCAGAGGCCATGGAAGAGTACTGGCTTGCTCTCTATAACTTGCTCAGCTTATTTTCTTATTGAACCCAGGACCACCAGCCATGGATGGCACTACCTACAATGGATTGAGCCCTCCCACATCAATCACTAATTAAGAAAATGAACTACAGGCTTGCCCACATCTCGATCTTATGGAATCATTTTCTCAATGAGGTTTCCATCTCTCAGATGACTGCAATTTGTGTCAAACTAACATAAATCTACCCAGCACAGATACCATCTCTAATACTGTCCCAGAGAGCTGGCCATTTCTATAGCAACAATCTAATAGCACTAACTATAAAAGCTATGACAAAGACCAGGCTGGCCCTAAAAGGTGACCTTTCTGCCTCCACATCTTGACATTTGGGATCACAGGTGTCCATGACCACATCCACTATCCAACTATGGGACTATTGGTTTTCCTTCTTTCTTTATTTGTGTGTATATGTGTATAGTGTGTGTGTGTGTGTGTGTGTTTGGATGCATGTTAGAATGTATATGAACATACATACATGTATCTATCTGTACATACATGCAGAGGCCTGAAGTTGACCTTGGCTATCTTCCTTCAGTGTTCCCTATACTCTTTATAGAGGCCTGGTCTCTCACTGAACTTAGAGGTCTCCAATTCTAGGTACTTTGACTAGCCAGCTTATCCTGGGGATCCCCTGTATCTGTCTTGCTAGAACCGGGATTATCGGCAGCAGCACCTGCCTCAATTTTATGTTGGTGTCAAGTACCTAAATTCTGGCATATAGGACTTTGTTCACAGAGCCTGCCCCATAGGAATGGATTTCTAATGCCTCTGATGGAATGAAGATTTTAATCCAACTCAGGAAGATGACTGATTGCCTATTTGGTTTTTCTCTCAGGGTTGGACACAGACCCCATGTCTTTGTATATACAGCCAAGCACTCTCACTAAGCCACAACCCCCAATCCAAAATCAAGTTTTCAGACTGGCATAAGGCCTCTGTACTGCCTGGGCTTTTCCATGATGCCTTTGGCCACAACTAGAACTACATTAAGCCCCATTTTCCTAGCAACAGCACCATGGAATCTAACACAACACAAAGACCAGACAAACCTTTGTTATGGTTCCCTCCTAAATGTGATGGCTAGCAGCAGCCTAGACTTCCATCTCCAGATACCACAAAATTAAACAAACAAACAAACAAACAAACAACAGCAACAAAAACAGAGAACCATAAATGTTTACATTTTGAGGAGATTTAAAATCAGAGTTACAAATGAGTTTGCACAAAGGGAAGGATTGAGCCTCGTGCTTCCTGTGGAGCCAGGACTTTGTTGCATCCCCTCATGTCTTCCTGTGTCTACATCAGACTGCTGCTATCTACTGTGAGGCAGTACTTCATTTTTCCATTCTATGCTTTCTTTTTGGTAAATTATCCTTTACATTTTTGTCTATTAAGAGCATAAGTACAAATTTTGAATTTGTTTCTTGCTATTGTGAACACCTGGCTACTTTTTAAAAGGCAGAAATGCAAACAACAGCAAAGTCATACAAAGCTTTTTCACATAGGTTACACAACGACCCACAGACAAAGGTGTGTGTGCATGTGTAAGAGCATGTGTGTATTAAGTAGCAATGCACTTTTCCCCACTGAGAAATCACTTTTCAGACAGCACTCAGTGGTTGTGTTCATCACTTCATCTCAGCGTGTATTTCTTTCCCATAGGACAAGCAGTATAGTCCTGTATATAAGGAAGTTTTTGGTGGACGATAAACTGCATACTTGACAGTAGTCCCACAGGCTATAGAGACAGCATATCTTTTTAGTTTGTGTAAGTTCCTTCTATGTTGCTTGTGCAACATGAAAAGTATTTTTTGTCTCCGAGGCTTACTGCCTCTGTCTGCTAACTTAGGCCTAGTCCTGGAAGTATCTAGTCTCCGTACAATCTTATTTAAGTTTGTCTTTGTCTTAAAACAAGCAAACAAACAAAACGAGAAAGGTGTGTTGCTGTCACAGGATATTTGATTGTTTTCAGGCTCTGAGATTTACTACTGAATAAGCTCACCCCTTCCTAGGTCTTTCTGATCTCTGGCTGGCTGATTCAATCCACCTGTTCTGGCTCAGCCTCTCAGACTCAGGTCTCATACTAGCTTTGGCACTATCTTCTGGCTCCTTCTCATCTTCTGGCTCATTCTGTCCTCACCTGTGTCTAGCTTGTTTTCTCTTCAGTCTGTCTCTGTAAAACTCTCCTGGTAAAACTGCCTTCCCCACCCTCTTTCTCCTGCACTGCCCCTCACGTAGCTTCCCTTTCCTCTCTCTTCTCATGAGTTGGACATATCCTATTCTGTCAAGTCTTTCTCTGATTCATCACTGCCACTCAAGTAGACATCACTTTCAAACATGGCTGCTTCCTTCTACAAACTAACTTTACCTTCATGTAGGCAATTAAAGGTGTATACTAAGAGTGTGTCTGTATTCCAGCCAGAGGGATTAAAGGTGTGTGCTAAGGGGGTGAGCCCCACAACAACCAGAAACAGCTTTCTTTTCAGTAAATAACACAATCTCAGGGTTCATGGTGCAATCAAATATCCTGTGACAGCAACACACCTTTCTCGTTTTGTTTGTTTGCTTGTCTTAAGACAAAGACAAACTTAGCTTACGCTGGCCTCAAACTCAATATGGAACCAAGGGTGACCTTAAATTCTTAACCTCCTGTCCCTACCTCTCCAGTGCTATGACTACAGGCTTGTGCTAACAAGGAAACTTTTCTCAGAATGTGTCCTCTCTTTAAGTGATGTGTGACAGTAGTTTTCAAAGCTACTTGGCATAATCCATTCCAAGCACACACATTTCACAAGAATGACTACCTTTCATTGAAGTGGAAACTTCTGGTTTCTTTGGAAAGTCAGGTATGTCAAATGATGTTTTGCTGGAGCACACGAGTGAAAGTATGTTTGCTAAAGGAGACACATGAAAGGGTGTGTGATGAAGGAATATAAATAGGACCCCACGGACAGTGGGAGCTAGACCATTGGTTTGCTTTGCGCTGCCTTACTATTCTCCACTAACAACATGAATGTATTAGTTTACCTTACATTGCATTGCTGAGCTCTGCTTGTGGTGACACCATTAGTAGAACCTCACCAAAGAACTTCTCATGAGGTTCCTGCAGCTTCTTGCCACTTCTGCAGCCTCTGGCCAGTCAGTGAGCTTTGTGGCTTATTCAGGATTGAACTGCCCTTGCTGGTTTGTGTGCAGTGTCTGCCTGCTGAAAGAACTGGACTACAGCTGTTGATTCATATTTGGTGCTTGCTACTGGACTGAATTGCTGATATCCTGACAATGAAGACTGGACTCATTCCCAAAGAACTATTTCTAAACAGGTCTACTTCCCCTGTGTCCTAATAACTTTTCTCTTCCACTATCTCGGGTAGAGGATGGGTTAGAGGAGAGGTTGAATCCTTATTAAAGTAGGAAAAAAATTATGGCTACACTTCATAGCCCCTGATTGTGATCTTTAGTTCTATTGTAAGCATCACCAAGGAACTTACCATAAGTGCAAGTCATGAGGTCCCACCCCAGACCCATGAGGTTGGGAATACTGGGGAGTGAGCCTAGCTGGGCTCATAGCTTTGAAAATGATTCTAAAGCACATTAAAGTTTACAGAATAAGTGCTTCAGATAGTCTAGGCGTGGCCGTTTGAAACTATACACAAGAAGCTTGCTGCCTCACTCTGTTAATGTAGTAAAACCAAGCAAGTAGGAGGAATGCCTTAGTCAGTGCATATGAAAAACTGGCAAGACTATAAGCATGTAACATATGGGAGGTCCTAGTTTCAACATCATCAGCACCATAAATAGACAAATAAGATGAAATAAAATTATATGTTGACAATGGTTGCCAGAGTTGGTGATGGGAGCAGGGATTGGCTACCACAAGGCAGAAAGTAGCTTCCATGGTAACAGCAGGCCCTGAAGCTTGAAGAATGTGTGATGACTGCAGCTGTGCACTAACCAGGACTCTGTGTTCCTGTGCACTAACCAGGACTCTGTGCTCCTGTGTACTAACCAGGACTCTGTGCTCCTGTGCACTAACCAGGACTCTCTGCTCCTGTGTACTTACCAGGTCTCACTGAGTTATTGTCTACAGCCAGGGCTATCATGCATGATATATACATTTCAAAGTGATTTTAAAGATTCTGGAAATGAGGTTGGGGAAATGCTCAGTGGATAAACTGTGTGCTACGTGATGGTTTGCATATGCTTGGCGCAGTTGGAGTAGGTGTGGCCTGTCACTTTGGGTGTGGGCTCTAAGACCCTCATCCTAGCTGCCTAGAAGTTAGTCTTCCACTAGAAGCCTTCAGATGAAGATGTAGAACTCTCAGCTCTTTCTGCACCATGCCTTCCTGGATGCTGCCATGTTCCCCATCTTGATGATAATGGACAGAACCTCTGAACCTGTAATCCAGCCTCAATTAAATGTTGTCCTTATAAGAGTTGCCTTGGTCATGGTGTCTGTTCACAGCAGTACAACCCTAAGACACCATGCAAGCAAGAAGATCTGAGTTCAGATCTCAGAGAATACACAAAGCTAGATGTGGTAGTGGACAACTGGAATCCCAGCACTCCTAGGGTAGGATAGGAGGTGCATACAAGAGAATGCCTAGAAGGTCACAGGCCAGCTAGCCAGGTTCACACAGTACAGAACAGATCTTGTTTCCAAAATGGTGGAAGGTGAGGACCAATACGGAGGTTGCCCTCATGCCTACACACAGATTGTGACAATACTGAAAATGTATAAAAGAGTATCTAGTTCACACTAATCAGATTTTGATTCTTGTCATATGATAAGTCAAATTTGTCAAGCAGTAAATGTTTATCTAAAAGGGAACTAACCTCCCTCTAATTGTGGAGGTCTTTTCCTGCCATGATAATAGATCTATTTTTCACATGTTCCCCCCAACAGAGATTGAACCTATTTTCTCTGCTATCACTTTAACAGAATACTTGAAGGGAGGATTCAGTCCATCTCAGAGGAGAAGGCATGGGGGCTGGAACTCAATATAAGGTGAGGTGGAAATTGTAGGACAGCCAGTTATAGCTTAAGGAACTAATATGCATCTTGGATTGGAAGCAGGGCCAGCTTCTATAACCTTCAATCAGGACCTCTCTGACCCTGTTTTTAACAGCTAGGCCTCCTGTCCACAAGGATTCATACCCTCTCAAAGAGTACCACCAGCTGGGGACAAAGAGTCTAAATAGATAAGCCTAGGGGTACATTTCACATTTGAAGTGTAAGAGTCATTTGCCTCACAATGAAGATTTTACAGAGAGAAGTGTATTGGAGGCAACTGCATTCAACTGATTCCACAAATCAGCCCAAGGGGTACTTTCCTTTCAAGAACACCAGACTTCAGTGCTGTCATTTTTAATTCAACAAGCAGATGCACCAAAACCACACTGATATGTTGACACACATAACCATGGACAGAACAGCAGACAGCTGTCACAATGGACATATACAGGTGTTCATCTTTTCAAGGCTGAGAAATAGTTCAGTGGCAGGGTGCTTACCTTACCTGATTTCAACCCTGAGCACCCAAAGACACATGGTTGTACTTTGCTGACAGCACTGTTAAGCTTTCCCCAAGCCTGGTTCTGGGAATCATGAATGGGCAGCATCCATAGCCTTACATAAGGCTAACCTTGTCCCTTTCTCATGAAAACCTTAATTCTACAATGCTCTATCTACCTGCCCTTTAAATCCCTAGCTTTTCTTTTCAAAAGTTCCTCTACTGCAATAAATCAAATGAAATTATTGTAGCTGTTTAATACAATGCTGTTCTGATACTATAACAGATTTACCTGGCTCCTCTTTTTGCTTTTGGCTAACAATGTAATTTGAGAGGTAAGATTTCTATATTGTTTTAGAGTGCATACAAATACACCTATATTAACCTTTTGATTGTGTGTGTGTGTGTGTGTGTGTGTGTGTGTGTGTGTGTGTGTGTGTGTGTGTGTGTGTGTGTGTGTGTGTGTGTGTGTGTGTGTGTATGTAGTGGTAGTGAGTTAAACAGCTTTGGCTCCTAGTAGGTCATTCTTTCATCCACCCGTGAGAGCCCTCTGGATTTGCGAATGAAACACACACACACACACACACACACACACACACACACACACACCAGTTAATTTTGATATGCCTGGGCTAGCTCAAAGGCTGGGTGCTTCTAATCCTTCCCACAGCTAGAAAACACTTCCCTCCAGTTTTCTGGAGTTAACATCCTTTAAAATCTATATTTCATCTCTGCTACCTCAGACCCAAATCAGGGAAGTGGCCACTAGAGCCACTTACACCAATTCTTACATGGCTGATCAGCCCTACACTGTTCTCATGGCGATTTTCTTTTTTCCTCACCTCTCTCTCCCCAGCCTGGGAATCCCAAAGGCCTCAACTCTGTCCTGCCCAGCCATTGGCTGCTGGCATCTTTACTTACCAATTGGAGCCAACTGGGGGCAGGGATCCTCAGTGTCTTACACTCACTCATGCAAGAAGTTTTGGGCACCAAAATTAATATTATAACACAAGCAACATTAGGTCAAACCCACTTCGTGTGTGTGTGTATTTGTGTGTACATTATATGTACAAACACACCTATATTAACTTTTTTTCTTACAAGTATATAAAACAGAGAATATAAAAATAATTTATATACATGACAGACATACATGTAGAGTAGTGACAGGTTCTTTTGCTATACAGACAATGAATTGTTTAGGTCTCACATGGCATACTGACTTTGTTACCACAGTAGTCTGTAAGAATCTACTGATGATCTATAAACAGACAAGCATTGCTAAATCGGGTTCTGATGACATTTTATTTACTAACATAGGCAGAGAGCTGTAGCTTTCTGTTCTAAAGCAGCATTTTCCAGGTAACTACAGGGAACACCACCTCCAGGACATGAGAACAGACACAGAGAAAACAATGGCAAAGGAGAAATTGCACTATGGAAAGTATTCAGAGAAAACTGAGGGGTGGCTCCCATTTATACAGTACTTGTATAATGTACTGCACACAGTGACTCTGCAAGGAACAACCTTGAACAGTTTCATAACTTCAAGTCAAATTGAGCACATGATTAGAATCCTAAGTAAGAGGCAGGAAGACTGCAGCAAGTTCAAGACGAGCCAGGACTATATAGCAAGGCCCTGTCTCAAGCAACTCTAAACCCATAGACAAATTACTCCTCAAGTCAAAAAAGATCCCTGGGTCTTTTAAAAGTATTGAAACTAAGCTGGGCAGCGGTGGCACATGCCTTTAGTGCCAGCACTTGGGAGGCAGAGGCAGCAGATCTCTTAAGTTCAAGGCTAGCCTGATCTACAGAGCAAGTTCCAGGATAGCCAGGGATACACAAAGATACCCTAGCTAAACAAAACACCAATGAAAAATAAAATTATTAGCAATCATATATATATATATATATATATATATATATATATATGAATGTGTATGAGTATATATACATCTATATATGCACATGTGCACATGTATCATTATGTATACATATACATATAATGCTAACTATAATTTTGGTACCTATATTACTTGAAAAATTTTGGCTGGGGTGGGATGGCTTTTAAAACACATTATATAATTCCAAAAGCACAGTCTAATCTTTTCTGATCGTGAACGGTCACTATTGGTCATCTACTATTATGTTTTCTCTAACACTTTGAGCCTCTTTTGCATATGAGTGGGACTCCTTTTTTCCAAGTCACCAGATTTCTGGCTGTCATTTTTCAGTTTTGAAGTCCTCCTTACCATTCTGCTTCCTTCCAATCCTTCTGGTAAAAAGACCCAAAGGGCCCTGGAGATAACTGAGCTGGTAGAGCCCCTTGTCCTCAGTTTGAGGACAAGATTCAGAGTCAGATCCCACAAAATGCACCAGCGAACTGACTGTTGAGCTGTCCTCTGACCTATATTTTGATCTTCACACTGTCCCCAGGGCACACATGTGCCTGTACTCACACTCCCACAGCAGCCTTCTCTACAGAATTTTGATTCTAATACTGTCTACTAAATGGAAAGGATTTGGTAGCTGGGCACAGCAGCACAAGCCTTTAATCCCAGACCTCAGGAGGCAGAAGCGAGCAGATCTCTAGGAGCTGGAGGCCAGCCCAGTCTACATAGTGAATTCCAGGCTAGCCAGGACTATTAAGCAAAACCCAGTCTCATAAAAATAATATTTATTATATGTAAGTACACTGTAGCTGTCTTCAGACACCCCAGAAGAGGGCATCAGATCTCATGATGGATGGTTGTGAGCCACCATGTGGTTGCTGGGATTTGAACTCAGGACCTTCGGAAGAGCGGTCAGTGCTCTTAACCGCTGAGCCGTGTCTCTAGCTGCATATGTAGCAGAAGAGGGCCTAATCGGCCATCATTGGGAAGAGAGGNCCCTTGGTCTTGTAAACTTTATATGACCTAGCAGAGGGGAAGGCCAGGGCCAAGTAGTGGGAGTGGGTGGGTAGGGGAGCAGGGGTGGGGTGGGGTATAGGGAAGTTTTGGGATAGCATTTGAAATGTAAATAAAGAAAATAAAAATAAAAAAAAAGTATATAAGATGGGACTGAGAGCTCACACCTATAATACTGATATTTGCAACCCGACACAGGAAGAGTTTAAAGCCAGACTGGACTGCTTAGTTCCAGGACAATGTTGGTTAGAATGAGACTCTCTCCTAAAATAAAATAGAAAGATAAAAATGTCCTTCTCAGTAAGTTAATGGAGAACTTTCAAAAGTGTGTGGAGCGGGCCAATAGTGTAGCTAAGTGACCAGCACTTGGCTGTCTCATGTCTGAATGCCTGATTGAACCGCCCCCCAGTACCAACAAATAAATAAATAAACAAACAAATAAATAAAAAATAATTAACTGTTTAAAAAATAAATAAATAAAAAGATGATGAAAGGATTATGTGGTCAAAACAACTTAAGAGAAGAGCTTTCTGCATTCTCTCTCAGAAATTCAAAGGAGACACTGACTTAGTAAAGACTAGGAAATGGCAAAAGAAAAAAATATGACTTCATTTAACCTACTACTTACATAAATTTATGTAAGATACAGTGTTTCTTTTTAAGTGAGTTCCTTTTAGGGGGAAACTGCTACATTAATTGCCCTAACAGCAATTCTTAGAATTGTGTGCAAATTTACAGCCAATAGAGTTAAAGTTGTAAACCTAGGGTGTCCCATTTAGTGACTCTGTTTTCCCTGTTATAACAGGGTTTGATACAGATAACTCCCCACCCCCAAAATCAAACCTCTGCAGTATGATATCTCCAATCCGGAGGTCTACTCAATTAAAGCAACACAAGTTACTTCTTTGGGCACTGGTGATTACTAGCTCTGTAAAGTTACATCCTCAGGCCCTTAATTGCTTCTACTGCACATATAAGTTATCAGCGTTGCTGAGGCTTCTACCTTACTTTTCTCATTTGTGAATATTTTCTATTTCAGATATTTTAGGCAACATAACTCATTTGTTTGATATGTTTATAAATTTTTCTAGCAAGTTATGCAATGCATGCCTAATGTCTGCCCATTCCAAAAAGACCAGATGATCAATACAGGAGCATGAAGGATTTCCACTCTTTAGTTTAGTATCCTAGGTTCAGCATTCTCTCTCTCTCTCTCTCTCTCTCTCTCTCTCTCTCTCTCTCTCTCTCTCTCTCTCTGTGTGTGTGTGTGTGTGTGTGTGTGCACGCACACGCATGTGCATGTGCAGTATCCTATATATGTCACCCCAGCCTTAGTTTCATGTCACAATTCAGGTCCATATTGCATCCTTCCATGGTAATTTACTGATCACAATCTCAATGGCTTGCAGATGCTGTTCTGTTACATGGAACACACCAGGTTCTTTATGAAAACCCTGCTGTCTATGGACTGAATGGAAACACTGTGAGGAGTATGCAGTCTTTTGCCACAATAGGCTTTGGTCCCAGTATTTTCCACATGGAACCCTCTGAGATCAGTATGGCAGTATGCATATGTATACAAGCTTTGCTTCCTACCTCTGCTATTAGCTGACTGAACTTGAGGGCAGCAAACCCTAGATTTTCCAGTGATCCCTCAACATCTAGGTGAGAAAAAACAGAGTGGGACAATCAGACTCCTCTCTTGGGAATGACAGAAGGGATGGTTGTAGGGAGAGCATGATCTAAACAGTGGCCATGGACACAACGACATGTTTCCATCTGTAATGTGCAGAAACTCCTAATAGAAGGCCTGCAGATAGAGGTAGTCATACATGGAGGGACTCTGGAAAGTCAGTGTTGTGTACAGGAGGAGGAAAACCACAAAGTGCTGTGGCTGAAGCCTTAGGATCACAGCTCATAGCCCCAAAGAGTTCTAAGTGACCCTCCCCAGATTTACCTCATAGTTCAATGAGAAGACAATGCCTCAGACATACTGAGTACTTACTCCTGGTATGTACAATTACAGTGCTGTGGTGTATCTGGAGCCTCTTAGAGCCTCAGAACCACCATCTAATGCCTTCCTTAGGGCTTGGGTATATCCTGACAGTATGTTAAGAAAATGTGAATGAATTTCTTGCAAGTGAAATAAATAAAACAACTCCTTAAGAATTCTTAGCATTGTAAGCACAGATGGAAGAGGAGTGCTAACTCTAGTAACTCCTGCCACAGGTTGTCTCTGTAGATCGGCTCCCCTGAAGGCCCTGACCTATGAAGTATTTGCACTTCACTCAGGCAGCCAGTCTGTATGTGGCTGTCAGCTCAGTTCAAATACAGGTTAGATCCCAGAAACCCTAACTAGAAATTTAGGAAGTGTCCTGCCTTGTCACCAGTGCTGCCAAAGCAAGTTAGTACAGTAAATATAAGAGGTGGCAAGGAGTGCAAGAGAAAAAGATTAAAGTGTCTAATGTGGACAGACACATGGCACCAGGCCCTGTGACTTTACTGCTGTCAAGAAAGTTGTGAGTGGCTGGTGTTTCCCTTCTGAACACACCACACCACTCACTTTCTTTCAGTCCTCACTCCCTCTGCTTCTACTGTGAGAAAGGGAAAGAAAAAGGGAGGAGGGGAGGGAATAGATGAGGGGAGAATTCAGTGTGAAACTGAAATCACCACAGGCCTGCATTTCCCAGAACGAAACTAGATCTAATCAAAGAATGCATCAGCTAGGCAGGAAGGAAAAACAGTGCCACCAAGCGTAAGTAGGCAGAGTACTGAGCACTGACCTCTCTGGAGGGCTCTCCACAAAATCCTGGGAGCTGCCTCAGATGAAAACAGCCCATGAATGAACAATTTCAGTGGAAGTTATTTCTCACTCCTGTCTGTGAATTTGGTACTATGTAGAAGTCAACAATAGTAAGAGTGGCATCTTAGAAAATTCTACATATGCAGATATATCCACATACAAGAAAGGGCAAGTTCAAACACTTCCAATGAGGTCTTTGTAACCCAGTCAGGTCTTTAATCTCTGAGCACATTGTTTAGAAATTTAGAATGGCAGTGTAGAAGTTATCACAATGCATCAAGACTGCAGGAGCACTAGGTGAGTCTGTCTAAGCTTGGTAAATTTAGTTTTCTATTTTGGGAGGCCATAATCTCTATGTATACTGATTATAGCATCTAAGCATTTTCCTTAACATGGGTCAGAGAGTCAAGTGTTTCGTGAGAACCTCAGTCAACTCCTGTCAAACAGTGTGGATTTGCTACTGACTTAAAATAGGGCCAGAGTTCTTGCCATTTCAGCCTGAGGATCATAAACACAATGGCCACCTGAGACCACAGAACCGGATATGAGCTACTTATAGTAATACTGAGCCAGGGAACAAGAATAGCAGGAAAACAGCCCATTTTCTTGTGGTGAGGGCCTTTGAAGTAAACTATTTCTTAAACATACTATGAAGTTCAAAACATAAGTCTTTGAAGGCAGGTTACCCTCCTCAGCACAGTGGCCACTGCTAATCAATTACTTCCTTTTCCTCTTGGATTTTGTTTGTGAAACAAGCATTTGTGAAACTGAGACCCATATTGTTGTTCTTTATCTAGGAAACCCACTGACAAAAGTGCTACAGCATTCTGGGACTCATGTTCCAAGATGGAAAAAACAGCAAGGTGTAGACTGGCTCAGAGGTTCCCTACAGTACAGGAGATGTGCATATCCCCTGCTGTTCTGTCACAGTGTGACACACCTTCACATCAGAGAGCTATGTAAAAAGAAATAAGGGCCATGGTGATGCTCAGGGAATAGAATCCTGATGCCAAGCATGGTGACTTGAGTATGAATTCCCTGGGACATACACAAAAAAGTTGGTGTGGCAATGCCTATAATTCCAGGGTCAGGGAGGTAGAGGCAGGAGAACACATGGGACTTGCTGGTTCACTAGTCTAGCCAATCAATAACTACCAGGTTCAGTGAGAGAGATCCTGTCTCAAAAATGAATAAACAGAAGAGTGATAGAGGAACACAGTGACTTTGACCTCTGGCTTCTGTGAAGGTAAGTGCACACACACACACACACACACACACACACACACATATCCATACACAATGAAAGAACATATCTTAAAATGTCAAACAATCAAGAATATATGTCTTCATTTTTTAAAATTAAAAACAAAATTATCAGCTGGGATTAATCAGCTGGGCATGATGGTACACACCTTTAATCCCAGCTCTTGTGAGGTAGAGGCAGGCAGCTCTCTGAGTTTGAAGCCAGTCTGGTCTACAAAGTGAGTTCTAGGACAGCCAGGGCTAAACAGAAACCTTGCCTTGATAAACAAAACAAAATTATCTCTGATATTTTCCAATTCATGACTCAGGGCTAAGACTGGTTTCAGCAATCAGCTAATACTTCTCAAAAAGATGCTGTGGATGGACCAATAACAGTTCAAAAGAAAACCCACAGGCTGATAGCTAATTTCTTCAATCCATCATTAACTTCACAGTCTTTAGGTGGAAAATAAGCAATGAGAACAAAAGTCCCAGTGAGCCAGCTTGTGTGGTTGACAGGTTAGGTATGATGGCAGGCATCACTGCAGGCTGGAAGGCAGTCCAACAAAGAGTGTGCTGATGGATAGAGCCAGAGCCTGGACAGACACATGGCTGAAGCCATTTCAGTGTGGCCAGGAACGGCAGGAAGCTTCTTAAAATCTAGAAATACATCAAAGGCCTGATGCAGATTAAGCTCTACCCCACCCCCTCTTTTTTTCCCTGGAAGCTTTACTTTTGTTCCTAATATAAAGACTTAGATGGTGTCTCTTCAGATCACAAAGCAAGTCACACTTTTAATGATGGACTAAGAATTATAAAAGTGAAGGATGCCTTTTTCACCCTGCTCTTTTGTTCCCCTTTCGGTGAATTCAAGAAAATATCAATCTGTCTAGTCCAAATTTATCTCTTGCCAAGTGAGATCGAAATACAAAGATAAATTTGGATGATTTTGTCATAATTTAATTCCATTATTAGAAACATTAGGTAATACATGCATTATTTTTGGTATAATTCCAAGATTAGTACAGTAGTTCCTTCATGCCCTGAAAACAGGTTCACAATGCCCAGTGGGTGCCTGAAGCTGACAGTGCTAAACCTTGTAAGGACACACACACTTATAAAAAAGTTTAATGAGTAAAATTTGCATTTTGAGACACATAGTACCATAGAAGGTTCATTTCTACCACAGATCCCAACGGCCTCACCTGGTAACTTTGTCTCTCCTTATTTTATTAAGTGAGGGATTTTCTTTTACTTTTCTTTCAAAGGAACCATCTTACAGCTTTTCTCTGGCAAGATCACTACTCCTTCATTTTATTCTGAATAATCAAGGTTCCCTGAGCACAGGAACTGTCATGCCTGAGCCAAGTCCACCAAATGAATAGCAGCATATGCCATGTAAATGTATAAAACCAAGACAATAGTCACACCCCAGGCAGTAAAGTACAAAGTTGATCATACTACCTAGAATGCCATGCAATTGAAAACTTATTAATTGTTTCAGGAAGTTTCCATTTACTACTTTTAGACTAAGGCTGACTGGAAGTAACTGAAACCATAGAAGGTAGAGAGTTGGAAAGGGGGCCTACCATCTGCAATATCAACCTCCTATGCAGGTTTAATTCATGCCTGCTAAATTTCTAAAATATCAAAAGTTTGTACCAGAAAAGTGATTGTTTCTAAGTAAATGCACAGGTTCACTGGACTCCCTAACGGCTTTTTCCAAGCTTTTCTAGATTCATCCTCTGTGGCACTCCAGTTGGATGATGATTCTGATCTTCCCCTGGGAACATGATCTGTCCTTTTGTCCATTTTCCTCTGTTCCTCTCCCCAGCTCCTCTCTCCTTTAGCCTAAACCAAGCTTGAGTTGCTCCTGTAAACAAGCTCTCCCTGCCCTAATGCCCTAAAGCCACTGCCCTTTATGATCATAGCATCCAAACCACCTACTCTGCTCACTATTATCACAGGCTCCACTCAATCAGACCACCTGGAGGGAATGTCTTCACCCCACTTTGTTCGGCTGACAACATGGGTGTTCTCAGATCAGTTACAGGAAAACACCAAGGATTACAGAAACCTCTTTACTAGACAAAGTGATGCATATTTCATGATGCATAGTCAGCAATACAGAAATAAAAGTAACTGTTCCTGGAACTCTGGGGTGCTGAGACAGTATACTAGTCTATGATGGTGCTTGTCTTTGAGTCCTAGGAACTCCAGAGTTACTTTGCCTTGGGAGGCTACAGTTTTCTCTCCTTGAAATTTCACTAACCTTGTAACTAGGGTGAAGTTGAGGTAGTGAGATGGAAATGAGTTGTCCAGTGTCCCTTCCCCTCCAGACTCAGGAGCTTGACTTTCTGGGTCTTTGACTTAACCCCTCAGCCCATGGAGTGACAGCACTCACTAGGAAGCAGCGCTTGAGATCTGGTCCATTACAAGGAGAATGTTCTTCAGCACCATCTGGTTTCACTTTGAGTCCTCTGGCAGTCATGCACCTTATCTCTCCAAATACCACCAGACCTGCCTCACCCAATATCGCAATTTGACCAAAGAAATGAATTGGTTGTCTCTAGTAGTCCCACAGAACTTGGTGAAGAGAAAGGTCTGCATTGAGGAGAACCCTGGAAGTCACACACAGAAGCCTCATTTAGCATGGCTCAAACAAGAGGCCCTCCTGAATCAGAAACAGGGGGATTTGTTAACTGATTGGAACTAAGAATAAACACCATGTAGACTTTCTGATGGAATAAAAACAATTAGACCAAGGAACTTTCTATATTGATTACAACTGAGCCAGAAGCAGGCAGGCAGACAGAGGGGACATGGTTAACTCCTTTCATGCCATCAAAAAAAGTGCTCCATCTGACTAGGCAGGTGAACCTGCCAATGGAGGCACCCCTGAGTCCAGTAAGGCCCATTACATGAGGCACAAGGAAGTAAATTGAAATTTGGATTTGGATCTTGTTTTGAGCAGGCCACATGTGGCAATACTCTTAGGATACTGGGCAGCAGCAGTGGCAGTCAGGATAGGGAGATAAACTGCCTTTCTCCAACATGCTTGCTGGGTTGCAAAGAAAAATGTCTGGAATATAAGATGTGTTCAATGAATTTTCCACTGGGGATATTTATTACAGAATTCTGGGACCTGGGGGAGCATCAAGGTCCCAAGTAGCTGGTTCCTTCCTGGATAGAAATGGAAATAGGAAGAGTTGGGGAGGCTGTCGTATCTGCTCTTTCATTAATTGTAGTTTCTTAATACTGGCTGCTATCTGGAAGAGTAGGGGCCAGAGGGGCTTTGATGATCCCTTATCTTGATCAGAAGCATCTAAATATTCAGAGTTAGGATGGGTGTGTTTCATTCCTTCTGGCATATCCCATGAGTTCTGATACTATGATATAACATGCTTGTTCTTCTTAATGATGGCAGAAACTGGCTTTAGTTTGTCACAGGAAGGTGTCATGGGCACCATGGGCCATTCTCTAAAGCCAGTTGCATAATAATTCCAAAGTGGGTACTCTATCCAATGATCAAGCTAAAGAAGTGCTTCCTGCAGAAGGGCCCACTGTAGATCTAGAGAAAAAGAGGCACATAGATGCTGACAATGAATCCTAATAAATATAGTAAGAACCCAAGGAACAGCTCAGAAGAGTTCTTCTCTTCTAAGAGAACCATGTGAGAGGCCACACTGCAGTTGGGGAGGGCCACAGTTTTCTTTTCCCTGGCAGAGGCTCCAGGATCCCCTGCTATCCTCTACTCTTCCAGATAACAGCTGGTATTAAAAAAAATATACAATTAAAGGAAGGGCAGATAATATAGCTTTCCCAACTCTTCCCATTTCCATTTCTATCTGGGAAGGAACCAGCTATTTGGGGCCCAAGTACCAGAGTTCTGCAATAAACTGTTCCTTGGAGAACACAAAACTGTTTCCCATAGAACAAGACAGAACTAGATTGTTGAAAGATGGATACCTTCCTGGACCAAAGGAAAAAATCCACAGGGAAATAAATATGAGCTTCAGGAATTCATTCTTCTTTGGGGGTAAAGAACAGTTAGCTGTAGGCATCAGAGGTAAGATGGTGTTGTAAATGAAGGCCAGCTTCCATTTGATTGTGTGCTTAGAGCCAAAGCTTTAGTTCACTTATAGTCCTTCCCTCCATTAGCTGAGAATGAACCCTGGTCCTCCTGCTCTCTTCCTAGAGTACAGGACTTGCCACATTGGGAGGGAGAGAGAGAGAGAGAGGGAGAGAAGGAGAGAGGAACAGAGGAATGGTCAGGGTTGAAGGGGTAAAGGATGACCACATGGCTAAAGGCCATTCATTTCACCTCTTATCAATTTTGTTAAAATTCTCATGAGAGCCTTAATGCTAAAACTTCTCATTCTACAAGGAATGGCGTAGTTCTATTAGGGACCGTCTTTATTATTACTGTCCAGATAATTAGAATAACATATACGTAAAGGTTTTTCTTCTCTTGATGGTAAGACCCTATTGTTGATGCTATCATAAATATTTGTCATGGGGACATGGAGAAGTTCAGCTGATGGTAACCAGAAAGCTTCCTCCCTTTTAGGTCAATAGACCTAAAAGTGCTATATAAGTCACCAACAGTCTTACATAGTTGTAAGCCCTTAGAGCTACAGTAACAACCAGGATGGCAAGGTACACTTGTGGGTACAAAAGTGACACAAATATTTTAAGGGTAACCAACCTCCTTCTGCTTGGATTTTAGGTTTGTTCTACAAGAGGAAATGAATGCAGCTACTGAAAACCTGGAAAAGAGTCAGGGAACGCATAAGCCTCACTCATGGACTGAACCTATTACTACTATTTTGCTAAGTTGGCTCTAAAATGTTATCTAAATTCATAACTCTAAGTTAATACTTTTGTGCAGCTCTCAGACATCATCAGGGAGGATTATTTGTGTAATGATCAGTAGTTAACACAGAAACCACAACTAGTCAAGGTTCAAAGAATAAGTGTCTGTGGAGTACTCCCCAATACATGAGACATCTCTACCAGATCCTTTCCCTCAGGGATGGAGACCATTGTGGAAGAGGGGGCAGAACTGAAGTAAGGGCCAGAGATAGTGAGAACATGAGAAAAACTGTCTTTTGGACAAGAAAGGACCACTGTACTCATGAACTCACAACAGCCATTGTTAAACATGCTGACATGCACATGACCTGCACATGAGCACACAAGATTGAGCTAGTCCAAAAGGATATACCTTCTCCTTATCACCTCATGACACCTTCTCCAAAACTAACCATATAATTGGTCACAAAACAGGCCTCAATAGATACAAAAATATTGAAATTATCCCATGCATCCTATCAGTTCACCACAGACTAAGGCTGATCTTCAATAACAACATAAATAATAGAAAGCCAACATTCATGTGGAAGCTGAACAGCACTCTACTCAATGATAACTTGGTCAAGGAAGAAATAAAGAAAGAGATTAAAGACCTTTTAGAGTTTAAAGAAAATGAAGCCACAACATACCCAAACTTATGGGACACAATAAAAGCAGTCCTGAAAGGAAAACTCATAGCTCTGAGTGCTGCCAAAAAGAAACTAGAGAGAGCATATACACTAGCAGTTTGACAGCAAACCTAAAAGCTCTAGAACAAAAGGAAGCAAATTTACCCAAGAGGAGTAGAAGGCAGGAAATAATCAAATTTAGAGCTGAAATCAACCAAATGGAAACAAAAAGAACTATTCAAAGAATCAACCAAACCAGGAGCTGGTTCTTTGAGAAAATCAACAAGATAGATAAACCCTTAGCCAGACTA
>NC_034597.1:109757806-109784717 GCF_900095145.1 Mus pahari | reverse complement strand
GAGATGGAATCTCAGGGTTGTTTTGATTTGCATTTCCCTGATGGCTAAGGATGTTGAACATTTTTTCAGGTGTTTCTCAACCATTCGATATTCCTCAGGATGGGGGAGGGCATAGGGGACTTCAGGATAGCATTTGAAATGTGAATGAAGAAAATATCTTAAAAAAAAAAAAATCATGACTCTAACAAAAACAACCATCTAACCAGAGCATCAGCACAGGCAGTTTCAAGTCTTCTCCCGCCTGCCCTTCTTTATGGAATTAACAAATTTACTTAGCAGTTTTCTCTCCTCACCAGTAGTCAGACCTTACCATGGGCATCACTTCCTGGGGTGAGCGTCACAACTTCACCTTGTGGGTAACCCTCCTTATGCCCCACAGAGAGGTTTCTTTAGTACCTGGCAAATTCTGAGTGTTACTCTGTGGTTTTGGTTAATGTTGCTTTTACCTAGCGCAGTGAGGTATACCAGGAAGCTTTAACAAACTCTTCATGTTTCCAGAATTGTCACATTAACTGGGGGGAAAGAAGTGCAATATGCACGAAAAGCCTAGTAAATGAACCTATACTGAGAACTGAGCTCTGAGGAAGCAACTATGTCGGGGTAAACTCCTGCTGCATGAACAAGAAAGTGACTAGCTTTGCTGTTGGGTTTTGTAGCTAGTTAAAACAGTAACAATACTTCATAACTATTAGGAGGGCAATGATGCCATGCCATTTTGTGCAGTATTAACTCATTCTATCAAGGATGAAGGGGTAGAGAGACCTGTAATTATACCAAAGCTACATTCATAGAGGAAACAGCACCAAGATTTCTGAACCCATGGGCCATCACCAGTGGGTACCAATGGGAACCAGAAATTATCTGGGGTGACATCCACATCAGGGGCATGCAGTGCCTCTTGGCATACAGAGAGAAACTGTAATTCCTTGTCCTCGATATCTGTCTATTTTAGAGCCAGGTGACTCAAGTGTAGGTTGATGAATAGAGGGCCCCACTGAAAAAAGAAATTGAGCAATGTGACTCAAAGGTGCTTTGATAGAATGTAATCTTCTAAAAACTACCTGCAGACCTGCTACAAATATCATAATTTCCCACAGCTCTCAACACACAACCCCTGAAATCACACACACACACACACACACACACACACCAGCTAAAGAGTCCCAAAGCACCTAGATAAACACAGGTATGGGTTGCTAACATTCTGTTGCAGATGTTGCAGCTATTTCACATGGCATGCAGAATTGGAGCTTACACAATATACAGGAACTCAAAAAGAAAACAGAGAACAGACTTTGGGGAGTATCTTCTTGCTCACTGAATTTCAAACAGGCACAAGAGATTCTCTAGCTCTAAAGTAGCCGCCCTCAGGAAATACCTTTGGCAAGGAAGGGAAATAAGATGTTACTCTTGGGATGAAAGGCACCTCTACAATGCCAGTCAGAGCTTTTGAGTGACTGACTCTATAGTGCAGGAACAGTACTTAAGTGCTATGCAGGAAAACCCTATTCATTCTCACTGTAGGTGCAAGGTAGAGGGCACCATTTCCAAAAGTCAGCAGAACTGAGAAGCTGGTATCTGCCTGTCTGTAAAGTGGGTGCCCTGAAGCTTCACCGTGAAAACTACTTTCTATACACAAACAGGCAATACACTGTTAGAATGAGGATACGAATCCAAAAGAAATCAAGAAAGATATTTATAAAATAAAAGGGGCAAAAAATGTGACAGGCTTCAGAATCCAAAGCCCTTATCCCACCTCCTCACCCACCGTCAGCCCCACCACAACTGCAGGGTTGAGTTTTGCAAAGACTGAAGGAAAGTGAAGCTGTGTGGATGTAAACTTGTATTTGTACTGAATACTCCAGCTGGTTGCCAAGGGTACTTGTTTAGTGATTCAGATTTCTATGTTGCTAAAACTGATTCATTTAACCAGCACCTAGACTATCTTCCCACACATAAGAGGCATCCATCAAATACTCAATGGATGAGTGGATGGCTGAGAGGATTGCAGATGCCATGGCTATGCAACACTAGTGTGTAGACAGGACTGTGCCTGCCCTCTCATGCTAATTTTGAGCTAGTGTCTCAGAAAAATACTTAACATGCTTTTCCTTCTTCACAGTATTAGTGCTAATTAAATACAGTGTCAGCTATTATATCCTTTTACAAGCACATGTGGGAGGTCTCTAGTGCAGGAGATATCTAAATGATGAGCGAAATAAAGCCCTGCTATGTGAAGCACTGACAGAGGCGGGCAGTGCCTGACTTCCATGGCAAAACAACAGTTCACAGACAAGAGGGAACTGCCAGAAATATATTAATTGATTCAAACCTCAAAATGTTTACAAGATTCCTATTTGTAAAATGTATGAACATCATTAGGTCCCTTTGCTCTTTATTCTTCCTGCCTTTCTTTATAGACCAGCTTTCCATATAGCATACATTATTATTAAGAAGGTAGGAGTCGGGAAATGAAAGGTGTTACTTGCATAACATAAAAAAAATTTGAGAAAGGAAGAGAAACAAGTGAAGTAGAAAATACATATCCATTTAAAAGTCATGTTGTTTGCTGTTTTGTAAGAGTTAAATTTGTTCTAAAATAAGAAACAGGACAAGATGGTGCAGCAGGTAAAGGTGCTAGCTGCCAAGTCTGACAACCTGAGTTTTATCCTTAGAACCAACATAATGTACGGTGAGCATGGTCTCCTACCAGCCCTCTGTTTTCCAAAAGGCGCCATGTTGAGAGCATGAGCACAAACACACATGTGCACACACATGAACATACACATGTACACACACATATATAACAAAGAAAAATAAAATGCTATACATTGTTGGGCTACCTCTGGATTAATTACAACTTCAAAGGAACAAGGGGGAACCCTAATACACATAACATTTAAAAATAAGTTCTTTTGTCAGAATACCAAATGGCTGAAATAAGAGACAAATTATACAAGGCTAGGTGTGGATGTGGAAAAATTGACTTTGTTGAAATAGATCTCCCTATATAGCCAAAAAGAACTGACTCACTTATATATTCAGGCTGCAAAACAGTGTGGCTACTTTAGAGAACAGTTGTCTAGAAAAATCTTGCAAGTTCACACAGATACTGTAGGATCTAGAAATTATACCAAAACACAGACCCAGGAAAAGTGAAAATTGAACTATTAATGTCCAGAATACCCTTCTCCCTGATCTAAAGAAAAAAAAAGATAAAGAACATAAACACTTGCTATAATACGGACAAACTCATCCATAAGATATCACACAGCACACGATTCCATTTCTATGAAATGTACAGAATACAAACATACAGAGAAAGAAAGATGGCTACCTTGGGCTAAAGGGCTGGAGATACGGGATGGTGGCTACAGAGTATAGGTTTCCTTTGCAGATGCCTTAAAACGGATTATACTGGTGGGTGCAGAGCTCAACAAACATTTAAAACTAGTGACTTCATACTTCAAATAAAACTATTTACAGGCATGCATTTCACAGTCCTCTGTAAATGAAGCACATGAAATAGTCTGAACTCAGACAAAGAGTAAAAAAGAACACTGAGAGAGCACAGTGCCCTATGAGTTGTCCTCAAGGACAGCAGCCAGCTCAGCAGTGTAACCAAGGGAGCTGCTCTGGAGCACTCAGGCACACAGTACGGACCAAGGCTGATGTCAGCTGTGCCCCCTAAAGAGAATGTCAAGCCAGGCATGGTGGTATATGCTTATAATCTCAGCAGATGGGAGACACCGACAGGAGGCCCACCTTGACTTTAAGTCTGGGCTGGTCTGCAAAGTAGCTTGTAGCTGGCATGCTTGAAGTTCTGGTTTCAATCCCCGGCACCAAACAAAACAAAACAAAACAAAACAAAAACCCAAGTAAAAACAAAATAAAAACCCACTCCTTATATACATAAGGAAAAATGGGCCTGTAACTTGCAAATTCCACTTAAAAGTCAAATGGATTTATTTGCATTTGAGATTGATGAACAAAGAAGAATTATTTTATAACACCTTTGACCTATTTTAGACATTATTTATTAAATATTTATTAAAATGCTTAAGCTTGAAATAGTACCAGAGGCACCAGAAAGAAAACAAATAAGAGCAATTCAATTCTATACCTTCTGCTCAATAAAACTTGCTTCTCCATGGCAGGAGGTACAGAGAACTCTACCCAGGGGGTTAATCAAAATTTCCTTAGAATAATTGAAAAGCATCTGCATTTTTTGCCTAGAAACCACAAAAAAGTCACTGTAAGCAGAACATATAATCTTGATTATTAGTGCTAAGCCTGGAGCAGCACAATGTGTGTCCCCAGAAATTAAGTTACAGGACTCAATGGCATTGTGGGAAGTCAGTGATGCCTCCCCTAATGAGACAGAAGAGCTGAGGAAATGGAGAGAGAAAGGGTGCTAATCAGTTGCATATGTGATGCTTTGCTACTGTCTGGAGCAAACTGCTTATTGTGCTTGATGCAATCACTCTCAAGGTAGGATGGTGCTGAGAGAGACCTCAGAGGTCACTGACCCCAACCTTTAATTTTACAACAAAGAAAACTGAGGGTTAGGAGGTCACACTCCAGTTTAAAGCATTACTGGGACTAGAAACAAACTCTTTCAGGGCTCTGCTCTTCTCATGAGATATTTTCTCCCCTCTCTGAGTCTGTGTGCTTCAGAGGATGTTACTCTTAGACATGAGAAGTTACAAGTTACATCAGTAAAACTCAGCATTTAAGGGCTACACCATCTGTGAAGGCACATGACTAGAGAACTAGGGTTCTAGGCAATAAAGGTCTGTAGCTATGGTTCAGGCTGTTAAAGCCTAATCTCTCCCAAGAGTAATTCTGCAAGCAGAGGATGCAGATCCAGGCTGACAAGGGACAATAAAGAGTGCAGAGTTAAGAAGCAGTTCACCAGGTTTTGGCATGGCACAGGTACACTGTGGCAACTTTGCTCTAACTGTGCTGAGGTTGTGCTAAAGAGTTTCCTAATCTCTTTGGAGGGTAGACTTAAAAGATTTGGTCTCTGGGAAAAATATGCCTCACCTCAAATTAATAAAAGTACCAGTCTGTGAGTTAAGTTATAGGTTAGTTCTCATCACTTGCCATCTCCCTGTGCATGTATGTATGCAGGGATACACACACACACACACACACACACACACACACACACACACACACACAATTTGTTTTATTTTTAGTTGTGTGTAGGTATGTGCACGTGAGTGCAGCTGCTCATGGAATGTCTCCCAGGAGGTAGAATCACAGGCAGTTCTGAGCTGCCCAACACAGGAACTGTACTTGGATACTCTGGATACTCAACAAGAACAGTACACACTCTTAACCGCTCTGCCATCTCCTCAGACCCCATGTAGCTTTAATTTCTACATAATGGTTTAACATTTGAAGGAGACACTTACCCACACAAGACTCACTCTTACCCATAGTGAGTTAATTCCTAAAAGTAAGGAACTTAATAGTGAATAAGCCAAGCATCTCCATTTTTAACTCTGATACTGTACCAATTATTTCCCCTTCCCTAACCCTAACTAGGACTATGTACTAGGCAACTAGAGACCATCTTCTAAACCTACATTATTTTGATCAGGAAATCCTATCTATTCCACCCACGTGCCCTGTACTTTCCCAGAGAGCCCCACAGGCTGCTGCCCACGTCTCATGGCTCCTTCTGCATTGCAACCCCACAGCTCCAGGCTTTCCCTCTGGGCCTGCATGGTATGGCTACTTCCTTTGACGGGAAGTAACATTCTTCTTTTAAGGGCAGTAACCTCAGTCACCTCCAAAAATCAGCATCCCCAAGTACAATGTGGTGTGTAGTCAGCTTCCAAGGACTACTTTGCAGACTAGATGGTGGCAAGCCACCAGGTGGTGTCCAGGCCCACAGGCCCAGTGCTACTAGTGCCTCCATGAACACCTGCTACAAGCTGCAAGGCCTGCAGGCCTGACTGGGACTCAGATTAGTGCTACTGCTGGCTGTGCACAGGGCACATGGTATGTGTTCACACAAGTTTGTACTAAGAAACTGATAGACTGACACCATAGTATTAAATGGATATTTCCCTGTAAATTACAATATTAACAGAGAAAACGCTATAGATGGCAATCTTGAACTGGAAAAAGTTGTTAGCCTCCTTCTAGCTCACCACCAACCAGATGTAGTGGAAAAGAAATGTTATTAGGATATGGGAGAAGTGGACCTGTTTAGAAATTGTTCTTTGGAGCAAATCCCATCTAAATCAACAGTTCAGTTTATAGAATTTAGCAGCAGCAGCTCGATTCACTCCCAAATATTTCACAAATATACCAGCAGCCCAATTCAGTAGTGTTGGGATAACAAACATGAATGAGCAGCAGTGGCATGGCCTATCAGAAACAGCCACACCTTATCCAAATTGGCATGAGTTAGCAGGAGTGACCAAGACCACCAGGCATGCCAAGAGAAGTTCTCTGCCATGCCTCGCTCAATGGATTGAAAATCAGCAAAGATGTGAGACCAAGAAGCATTTAAAAGCTAGCTATGCAAGCAACCCTCCATCACTGTCTAGTCCTATTTACACTCCCTCCAAACATCACGTGTCCTCCACAGGTCTTGCCTCAGCAAGTGAGTCTTAGCAAACTCCATGTGAGTCAGCTGACAGCATTCTACCAATCAGCCCAAGTTGTCGAAGCAGCAAGAAGCTGCCAGAACACCACCAGTATTTTTGGTGAATTTCTACCTATGGAGTCATGACAAACAGAGCTCAGCTATGCTGTGTAATAGCAAAGAATGTATGTCATTAGCAAAGAATCTTTCATCACATGTTCTTTCATGTGCTTGCTTTAGCAAAACATCCTTTAACCTGTGTCCACTTCAGAAAATACTCCTTCATGTGTTTGCCCCAACAAACCACCATCTAGTACAACTGAATTTCCAAAGAAACTGTACATTTATACTTCAAAAAGTTAGTTTTTGAAATAAAAGTTAGATATAATCACAAATAGGAAAATCAAATCCTTTTGATCAAATGGCCTGTGACCAAGAAATACATGGCACTTATAAAAACACTTTGGTCATAATTCTGTGCAAATGTAAAGGTACACGTGAACAGTGACTAAATAGTCAGATAATAGGAAAATGCTATATCTGGAAAATGGTCTGATAATCTACAGAGTATATGCAGAGGGATGAGCTGCACTGTGACCCAGGGACAACCATGAGTAAGTTTTCAGTCACAAATTTATGAAGGTTAGCGATATGGTGACAGAGAATTACAGATAACCCCAACTTAAGCTTCTTCTACTTCACAATGCTTCTAACACATTTGGTTAGAAAGAGACTTGGAGTTTTAAATCTGGGTCTTCGAGTGTGAGTGTGCTTGGCAGTAGTGGTCCACAGCTCTAGCGAGCCATGATCAGAAGGGGACACCATCAGTCTACTATACTGTCCATGCTTCTCAGCACGTGACAGTGGATGGTGTTGTTAAGGTCTGCTGTCAAAATGCAAACTCTATTCACTGTACTTTTTGGCATATGAGATTTTTCTCTTAGCATGACCATTAGTGAATTTAAAAAAAAAATCCTTCATTTTGTCTATGATCACTGTCTGGAGCAGGACTTTCAATCTCACATTACTAATACTTGAGATTGAGTGACTCTGCTGTACTAGGCTGGCCTGTGTAGTGTAGGGTTCTTAGTAGCATGCTGTCCTGCTTTGGTAGCAGCCCACCACTAAAGTCAGCCAAAATGTCACTACATAATCCACATGTGCCCCAAAGAACAGAACCACTACTCTGGAGTACTCTATTACTATTTCCAATATTGTAACACATTGCTGAGCTCAAATTTTGGTTAAATAGATAAGAAAGTAAAGAAATGTGGGTTAAATAATAATAAGGAATCTCTCAAAACACATTTAAATGTATGTTACATCTGGATCACCTTGAATGTTGTTAGCTTGGGATTTCTTTTTCTCCTATTATCTGTTTGTCTGTCTATCAGTCTGTCTATCTATCATCTATCTTCATCTGTTATGTATTATCTATCATCTATCTATAATCAATATCATCTATATATCATCTAGCTATCATCTATCAATATGTCATATATATGTACATATATATAATCTATCTAGCTATCACCTATCTACCTACTAGATATATATCTATAATCTATCAATCTATCATCTATTATATATCAGTCTATCATCTGTCATCTGTCTATCATCTATTTATCAAACTATCATCCATCTACCATCTATTTATTAACTAACTACTATCTATCTATCTATCTATCTATCTATCTATCTATCTATCTATCTATCTGGTGGACAATACTAGGACTTGAACCTAGAGCCTTGCATATGCTGGTTAAATGCTCTACTATTAAGCTACATCACTACTGTCTATTCATTTTTTAATGTTTTTGTCATGTATTACATCTTGGCTGCAGTTTCCACTCCCTCCATTCCTTTTAGTCCTCCTCCAGATCCACTCCTCTTCTGTATCTCTAAAAAAAAAAAAAAATAAAAAAAAAAAAAAAAAAAAGCAGGTCTCCCAAGGATCTCAATTGAACATAGAATAACAAGTTAAAATATGACTAGAACGAACCCTCACAATCAAGTCTGGGCTGTATGAGATAACTCAGTAAGAGGAAAAGGGTCTCAAGCCCAGGCAAGAGAGTCAGAGATACCCCTACTCACTGTTAGGAATCAAGCTAACAATCATGACACATATGGACAGGCCCTAGCTTAGGCCTGTACTGTTTGTAGCTTCAGTCTCTGTGAGCACCCATGATCCCTACTTAGTTGATTCTGTGGGCCATGGTCTCATAATATCCTTGACCCTGATGGCTCCTACAATCCTTCCTCTCCCTTTTCTTCAGGATTTCCAGAGTTCCACCTACTGTTTGTCTGTAGGTCTCCACATCTGTTCTCCTCAGCTGCTGAATGACACCCCTCTGATGACAGCTGGCCTAGGCACAATTGATGGGTATAGCAAAGTATCAGGAAGAATCATTCCATTGCTTTTCTCTCCCAGTCATGTTTGGTTCTTTCCTGGGTCTGTGGCTGCCCTTCCTCTGGTTCCTGGCCATTCAGGCAGTGTCAGGCATGGGTTCCCTCTCATGGTATGGGCCTCAAGTTGGACCAGTCATTGGTTATCTATTTCGTATTTTAATACAAGGTCTAAGTTGCCCATGTTTCCTTGACCTTGGGATCTGCCTGCTTTCAGCCTCTGACTAGATGGGATTATAGGCCTGCATTGCCAGGCTCCATTTGGTTAAGGCTTTCTTATGTTCTAATTGAAAGGGTAAGTCTTTAAATCAAACTGCATGTTTAATCTAGTTTTCTGTCTATAACAGTTACTTGGGAAAAAAGTATTACCTTTGGGGAAAAAGCTCTCCCACTGTACTGGATGGTTTTGTGTCAACTTGACAAAAGCTGGAGTTATCACAGAGAGAGGAGATTCAAGTGAGGAAATGCTTCCATGAAATCTAGCTATAAGGCATTTTTTCAATTAGTGATCAAAAGGAGAGGGCCCCTTGTGGGTGGTACTATCTCTGGACTGGTAGTCTTGGGTTCTATAAGAAAGCAAGCTGAGCAAGCCAGGGGAAGCAAGCCAGTAAGAAACATCCCTCCATGGCCTCTAAATCAGCTCCTGCTTCCTGGCCTGCTTGAGTTCCAGTCCTGACTTCCTTTGGTGATGAACAGCAATTTGGAAAGTGAAAGCTGAATAAACCCTTTCCTCCCCAACTTGTTTCTTGGTTATGATGTTTGTGCAGGAACAGAAACCCTGACTAATACTCCCATCAAATACAGAAGCAGCTGACTGTAGAAGCAGGGAAATGGGGGCCTTTGGCATCATGGGACATCAGTCCTCAAAAGTCAACCCACAAGGGTTAAGAGTTCCTCACCTGGCATTCAGGCATCACAAACAAAGCCAAGGGTCACTGGCAAAACTCCAAGCCTCAGGTGCCTGGTACTAGGGCCGCACTCTGGACTATGTTGGTGCTGCAGCTGTCCTCCCAATACAAACCCACTTGGATTCTGCCACCTTTGTCTTTTTTGTTTGCATTACTACTTACATGCATATGTGCATGTCTGTGTATGCTTTGTGTCCAGATGTCTGCAGAGGCCAGAAGAAGGTGTCAGATTCTCTAGAGCTGAACTTACAAGTATTTGTAGGCACCCTATATGGATTCTTTTGCAGTGTGTGTAGCGGGGAGGGAGGTGCACAAAGGTTCTTGTGCTCACAGATAAGTACTAGGGGAACAAACATGTTTAACATATGGGGGTGTGTTTTCAAAGGGAGAGATGTATTACCTGTTTTCCACCTAGAAGGCCAGGAGCAGGTGTGATTAATAGTCTGTGACCTTTACACTATCTGTGTGTGGCAGAGACCACACTAGATCATCCCACAGAACCTTATGATCAGTTTGTCAATATATAGAATCCATCTTTATGGAAAATGTCATGTGTACTTTACAGTTTCAATGTAGTCATACCTTAAAATTTGTTGTACACATGGGATTGAGTTACTTATCTTAAAGAAATTTTATACTAAATTGTGTTGTGCTTACATATGCCGAAAATAAACCATTGAGGGTCAGACTCCCAGGGTTTGCACCAACACTGGCTACTGAGTCATGTTGAACTGAACTGCCTTCTTGCTTCCCGTGAACTGTTGTTTTGCAGGTCACAGTGGTCACAAGGACCCCTGCACATCAGCAGTAAGTGCTTGTAATCACTGAGTCCCATTTCTACAGGTTTCTAACAGGCATTACCTCACCTGCAGGAGGGAGTGATGGTTGCTTCTGAGTACTCTACAAGAATTCATCAAGCATGGGCTCCCTGCACCTGCACACCCATACATTTTAAAGTTTTAATTGAATGACTTAGTCAGAAAGGGGGTGGGACAATCTTTTGGACATGGTAAACTAAAAAATAATTGTTAGAAACTATACACTGGTTCCCGTACCCCTAAATACAGGAGAGATTTCATTTCAAACAAGGTCAGTTCTATGGTGTCTTTGATGCCTGGTAACTAACTCAGGTAATTAGCATTGGGATCCTAGGAATTACCTGAATTGTCTCTCACAAATGAGAATATGCATCATTAAAAAATATGCTAGCTTAGGAAAGTTACTTCTCATGTACATGGGATGCTAACTACAATCTGACAGCTTATTTATCTCTTTGGGTATCCTGTCACAGTCCATGGGAGAAAATCCTACAAGGTATTAAATGCTGTGCTGTGAAATAGTAGGTAAGAATGGAGGAGCCCCTCACAGATGCTGTGTGAGGAGATGCTTGTAATGTACTCAGCTTCACCATGAGGACCACCAGGCTGCCACTGAAAAACCAAGAAAGGGTGGCTTCTTGAGCAGCCAAGGAACTGTTCCTCTCACTGTTCAGTACAATGGGCTGTCTCTGGTACACATTCAAATGTTAGCAAGGATCCAAACCACTGTTGAGCATCACAAAAGCTAAGATTTACCCTAAATTCCACAAATATTGTCCATAGCAGATCTACAATAATGATACAGTATGAGACAGATTAAGTAGCCCTTTCAACCTTCCAACCAGCTAAAGGTTAAATATATTTCTAAAGTAAACCCAACATCGGGCCAGGGTGGTTTGCTGTTTTCTTTGTGTAAGATATATATTCGCACAGCCACAATGAGTATCATACATTAGTCCTCAGTAGAATTCAGACCACTAAGATTCTAGAGAATAATATACATTAGTAAAGTAGAAAAGAAACCCAAATCTTAACTGTTAAGCACCGCTTATGGTCACTGGGTCTGAATCAGATATGAAGTTACAGTACCCCCCAGCTTTTGTCCTTCCTTTTGGAGACATTCTCTAGCATCTCAAAGGTCGGAGATGATGTGGAGCATCTTACTGTACCAGGGCAGCCTAGGACAACAACTAATGCATACAAATGGATTGAAAATTCCTGATTTAGAGAGAAAATGAAAGGGGTCATTGTATATACCTGTAAGAAAGTAACTCATTACAGAAACTAGATGATACAGAGATACAGTTGATGACACTAGGAGTTTCCTTATGCTTTAAGTCCCATGTGTTCCTTCTTAGTTGCCAAAATTAAAAAACAAAAAACAAAACAAAAAAACATCAGCATATACTTAGTCAAATTCTTGGACACACTGCTATTACAAAACACATTCCAGAACATCATTCACATGTTTGGCTCATTACACACTAGTACAATAATGTAATTTGGTATCTGCTTGCTCAACTTGGTATTAATTGTCAGAATATAATCCAAATTCTAGTCTTGGTGTATTTGTTATGTGTTGTGTGTGTGAGTGCACACATGCCTGTATATGTACCTGAGTGTTTATCTGTGCACTGCATGTAATGTAGATACCCAAGCGGACAGAAGAGAGCATTTGGTCACCTGGAACACGAGTTATAGGCAGTTGAGCTGCCATGTAGGTGCTAGGAACTGAATCCAAGTCCTTTATGAAAGCAATCAGTGGTCTTAACTGCTGAAGTGTCTCTCCAGCCCTGGTCTTGTAGTTTAAGTCGTTTTGTATGATATGGACCACTCCCTCTCAGCCTCTGGGAACCAGATGGCCTTCTAGGCGATTTATGCATGATAACCCTGATACCCACTGACTCTGGTATGACTTCTACAAGAAAAGTACCATCATTCTGTATTATCATCACTGTAAATTAAAGTACAAGAAGCAATTTATAGGCACAGAAGAACAGCATTATGTAGTGATAAAGGCAGAGTGAAGTGGAAATTTCTAGTATCCTTGGAGATTCAGTTTTGTCATGTCATGTTTTTCTGGGAACTGTCTTCTAGGAGGATGTTTTGCTGAAGCAGACACATGAGAGGATGCTTTGCTGAGAACAGACACATGGTGTTTTTCTAGAGGCTGCCTGAAAAGGGGGCATGTGATGTTTTGGTGGAGCAGACACTTGAGAGGATGCATGATGTTTGGAAAGGGTATTATGTATAACCTAACAGACAGTGGATGATGCTCTGGAATTGGTTTGCCTTGCCACTTTTTGTTGGTCTTTGTAGGGCTTTGTTGATACTGGTCTTCACTGATGATACTGTGGCATTGGTTCACCATGCCTTCTTTGCTGATCATTTGAATAGAAAGACATATCAAAGAACTTCTCCTGATATACTGATGGCTTCTTGCCACTTCTGCAAAATCCAGCTGATTGACAAAGCCTTGTGGTTTCTTCTGCATCTAACTGCTGTTGCTGATTTATGAATGGTGTTTGCCAATGGATTGAGCTACTGCTGCTAAATTGTGTGAATTGAACTGATAATATCCTGACAACTAAGATTGGAATCATCCCAAAGAACTATTTCAAAACAGTACCACATCCTTCTTAGCCTTATCAGCCTTTCCTTTCTATTACCTCTGGTGGGTGGTGGGCTAGAAGCCAGGTTAAGACATTTAGAAATCCTTATTACAGTAGGTTCTGAAAAATATAAGCCTAATAGCACAGAGACCTGAATGGCCTAAATTGACATCTTTTGAACATGAGGTCAGTATGACAAAATCTCTAAGCACTATAACATGATCTCAAGCAAAAGAATGTTGCTTTTGAAATTGTATGCATCTCAAGCCCAGTGTTCACACACAAGGCATTGTCTTCTTTGGTGTGGAACTGTTCTTGGTGACCTTTACTCTCCTCCAGAAAATAGATGTTAAGGGTGGGGTGGGGTGGAGATGCAAGTCAAAATAAGCAAACCAGAAGTGGAAGCCTGGAATACAAACTGTGCTACTACATGCCAAGTCCCTGTGATTTTCTAGCATTTTACAAACAGTTTCTTATCCAACCACTGTACCTCCTCCATAGAAGTAGGAAATCTTCCTAAAGATGATCTTGCTGACAAAACAAAAACAAAAACAAAAACAAAAACAAACAAAAAAAACAAAAAAAACACGAGGACCTGAAAAGTTAAGCAATTTGTTCAAGGTCACAAACTATCAGAAAGGATCCAAGATTCAAATGCAGAAAGGCAAGCTCTGTGCACCACTCTTCCCACTCCTCCCTGTGTCAGTGTGTATGGACAGCCTGGGACAGTTCATCCCAGTGTCATTGTGTACAGACAGCCTGGGACAGTTCATCCCTGTGTCAGTGTGTATGGACAGCCTGGGACAGTTCATCCCTGTGTCAGTGTGTATGGACAGCCTGGGACAGTTCATCCCTGTGTCAGTATGTATGGACAGCCTGGGACAGTTCATCCCTGTGTCATTGTGCACAGACAGCCTGGGACAGTTCATCCCTGTGTCACTGTGTATAGACAGCCTGGGACAGTTCATCCCAGTGTCATTGTATACAGACAGCCTGGGACAGTTCATCCCTGTGTCAGTGTGTATGGACAGCCTGGGACAGTTCATCCCAGTGTCATTGTGTACGGATAGCCTGGGACAGTTCATCCCTGTGTCATTGTGCACAGATAGCCTGGGGACATCTCATAGACACTCCTGTAAACGTAAGTCAGTGACTGCAAATGTTTAAAATGGCGATATTCGAAAGCATACCTGCTTTGGTCACATGACTCATGTTCCCTCTTCCAGCTACCTTTCCTTTCTCTGTATGCCTGGTGTGTGTTATATTTGTGTATCAAACACTATGCGACTACCTGGGTGTGTATGCCTGTGAACATGTATGTGAAGTATATTTATGTATTGTGCATGTGTGTGACTATGTGGGTATATGTGCCAGTGAACATGCATTTGGAAAATCATAAACATCATTTATCTCTGCCTTACTTCCTTGAGACAAGGCTTCTCACTGAATCAGAAGCCCACCCTGTTGTCTAGACTAGCTGGCCACCAAGCTTTCAGGACATGCTTGTCTCTGCCTTCCAATGTTAGGATTAGAGGTACATGAAAGTCATGCCCAGCTTTTTACATGGGCACTGGGGATTCAAACTCAGGCCCTCATGCTTACAGAGTAAGCACTTTTTTTTTTTTTTTTACAATTTTTTTTTTTTAGATATTTTCTTCATTTACAATTCAAATGCTATCCCAAAAGTCCCTTATACCCTCCCCCCACCCTGCTCTCCTACCCACCCACTCCTGCTTCCTGGCCCTGGTATTCCCCTGTACTGGGGCATATAATCTATGCAAGATCAAGGGCCTCTCCTCCCACTGGTGGCCGATTAGACCATCTTATTCACATATGCAGCTAGAGATACAAGCTCAGGGAGTACTGGTTAGTTCATATTGTTGATCCTCCTATAGGGCTACAGATCCCTTCAGCTCCTTGGGTACTTTCTCTAGCTCCTCCATTGGGAGCCCTGTGTTCCATCCAATAGATGACTGTGAGCATCCACTTCTGTATTTGCCAGGCACTGGTATAGCCTCACAAGAGACAGCTATATCGGGGTCCTGTCAGCAAGCTCTTGTTGGCATCTGCAATAGTGTCTCGGTTTGGTGGTTGTTTATGGGATGGATTCTCAGGTGCAGCATTCTCTGGATGCTCATTCCTTCAGTCTCTGCTCTGAACTTTGCCTCTGTAACTCCTTCCATGGGCAGTTTGTTCCCCATTCTAAGGAGGGACAAAGTATCCACACTTTGGTCTTTCTTCTTCTTGAGTTTCATGTGTTTTATAAATTATATCTTGGGTATTCTAAGTTTCTGGGCTAATATCCACTTATCAGTGAGTGCATATCATGTGACTTTTTTGTGATTGGATTACCTCACTAAGCATGATACCCTCCAGATCCATCCATTTGTCTAAGAATTTCATAAATTCATTGGTTTTAATAAATGAGTAGTACTCCATTGTGTAAATGTATCACATTTTCTGTATCTATTCCTCTGTTGAGGGACATCTGGGTTCTTTCCAGCTTCTGGCTATTATAAATAAGGCTGCTATGAGCATAGTGGAGCATGTGTCCTTATTACATGTTGGAACATCTTTATTCACTCAACAATACACTCAACAATCTTCCCAGCCCTGTGTTTGAGTTTTACAGCTAATTCTTAGTTGCTCTGTGGCCTATTCATCTTAGAAACTGAATGGTACAAAGTTAGCTGATGTATATAGAACAATTCTAAAGTCCTATAGCATCATGCACATTGAGGAAATTTAAACTATTTATTAAAACTGATTTTATTTTAAAGATTTAGGCAGTTGGAAAATAGTCTCCTAAGATACTTTGAAATAAGCAGTTACCTCTATAAGGATTGACATGCTATGGTATCATTAAACAGCCACATCTAACTGATGTAATACAATTATAATGTAATCATTTCATAAACAAACATAATAGTGTAGAAGCTGAGTGCTACCCCCTTAGACTGTGTGCTCTTAGCATTGGATCTCGCCTTGTCCATACTCACCCCCCGGTCTTCTTCCTGATCTACACATCAGTGGTGTGTCCCTATGTCACCTCATACAGTGCATCTGTCTCTTTGACCTTTCAAACAAAATATACTAAAAATCTAACTTTCTAGCTACCTCTCAGCTTCTCTGTGTGTTGTTCTTCTGTCTCTGAACCAACAGGCAGATGACATTCAGACATTCCTGGGAGACACTTACTATCCTCCTCCAAACCCTTGGTTCACTCTGCACTGTCCAGTTTCTGACACCCTACTCCTTCCTCTCCAACAGACCTCTTCCCTTCCCACCACCAGCACTAGCTGACCTGCTCTTCCTCAGATGCCCGAGACTTCCTCAGGCTTATGGGCTTAAACTTATTCTTTAGTCTACCTTTCCATCAGGTTTAAAACTCTGTCTCTAGTCCTTTGCAGATCTTGCTCCATTCTCTTTCTGAAATCCTTTTTCCATTTGCAAACCTGACTCTTCCTTAGAGTGACAGCCTAAGCTCGAGATGTCTTCAGATGTCAAGTCTGTACTGCCTTTATCTCAGCTGTTTAGAACATTCCTCCTTCATATCATACTGCATGGTCACCAGTTGCTTCAATTCTGTAGAGGGTATCCAGCTCTCTAACAGTAGGGATAGCAGTTTCTTCCTTGAGTTGGCAAATATCTGTCACCTAACAGATGATCTATCTGATTAACACTTCTTCAAAATGTGATGTCTAATAAGATACAAAACATGGCTTCTTTACTCCCATGTTTATTAATATTCAGCTAATAAATGACACAAGGTTTCTCTCTCTCTCTCTCTCTCTCTCTCTCTCTCTCTCTCTCTCTCTCTCTCTCTCTGTGTGTGTGTGTGTGTGTGTGTGTACATGTGTGTATATGTGTGTATGTGTGAACACATGTGGGAGCCAGACTATACCTTGGTGTCATTCCTCAGGAACTATGTCATCTCTCTATAAGATGGAGCTCATTAAGTAGAGTAGTTGGACAACAAACTCCAGGGATTTGCCTGTCTTTACCTCCTAGGCACTGGGTTTACAAATGCATGCCACTATGTCTGACTTTTTCTATGGATTCAAATTCAAGTCCTCTACTAACTAAGCTATCTTTCCAGCTCTCTGGTTGGACTTTATATATTAGGTTTTCTATCAGTAAGAGAAAAAAAATTAAGCCAAGGATAGTGGCACATGACTTTAATCCCAGCATGCAGGAGGCAGAAGCAGAGAGATCTCCAAGTTCAAGACCAGGCTGGTCTACATAGCAAGTTTAGGACAGGCAAGGCTATACAGTGAGAGTGTCGGGGGGGGGGGGATTGGTCCATATTCTGCAGCTTTATTAATCTATGCTCAGGCCTGTTTCATCCTCAGCTCCCATGCCTTTTTCTTTTCTTTTCTTTTCTTTCTTTCTTTTTCTTTCTTTCTTTCTTTCTTTCCTTCCTTCCTTCTTCCTTTCTTTCTTTCTTTTATTTATTTAGAGACGAGGTGATCTGGGTTGGCTTGACAATCATAACAAAAACACAATTGTCTGCGGTATCTGTCCAAGTTCTAAGATCAGAGGTTTATATCATTCAGCTGATTCTAGCTGGTATGCTACCTTAGGGCAGAGAGTAAGTCACCATCTAGTCTTCTTTCCAACTACACACAGCACACAGGACACTAATCATAGTTCTTAACTTTGCTGATAATGTATCACACACTATGTATTGATAATGAAACTCTTTAAAAAGCACAGTGGCCAGGGCAGGGAAATGGCCTGGTGGGTAAAGACTCTTGTGCATCTGCATGAATGCACTGTGGCATGAGCACACAAACACCATGACACACAATACCATCAGTAAATAAATGTTAATAAATAAAATGGTAAGTTAAAAAATATTGCACAACAACTTCAAAAGAATATGCACTAAGCTTGTGTTCCAAGTGTTCATTCTCACACTTGAGATTGGTATTTATTATATAAACCATACCCTGATGCAGAAACAATGTTTAGACTAAGAGAACATTTAAAGTACATTTTGTATCCTCTTATCCACATTCTGGCTCAAACTTTGTACATTTGGGGGGAAATGAAGAATGGAATGCTATACACTTACTTGTAATCTTGAGTATTATAAAAATAAAAACAGAAACTACAGCAACCTGCCACTAACTGCTCTAGGGACATCTCTGTCTGATGCAAGATGGTAAAGGATCAGGGTGAAGAGTAAGACAGCCTAGCCTGGCAGGCAAGAAGGTATGAGCCTGTGTGCCTGCATGTGTGTGCATGCATGCGTGTGTGTGTGTGTGTGTGTGTGTGTGTATGTGTGTGTGCATATGTGCATACCCATGCATGCACTTGCACATATGCGCGCGTGCACACATACACACACACACACACACACACACACACACACACACTCACGCATGGGAGCATATGTAAATGCATGGGGAAGGCTCTGGCTACCCTCACTCCCATCATCTCTTTAATATGTCCAAGGAAAGTTGGCCTCAGTGTTTCTGGTGGACAAGTCCCAAGGGGCAACCCAGCTGGAGGCTTTGCAAAGAGAAGAATCTGGGTACAAAGTATAAGTTGGCAGGACCCAGGCAGCTACAAAGGCAGTCTGGAACAGGTGGACAGTTGTGTAGACCAGTGTGTGATGAGTAGTTACAAGCTATCATGTCATTTCTGATACTCCACAGATGTAGAGAAAGGGACAAGAGAGAGTTGAGAGATCTGCCAGAGTCAGACACCTGTGGATGAGGGAGAAAAGAAGGGCAAAGGTCTCTCACATCTTCTTTTGGGAGGTGAGACCCAGACACAAATGATAACGTCATTTATTACTCCAAAGACACTCCAAAGGCACGAAGAAGAATGGCAACAATCCTAGTTCCCACTTTCTAATCATTTGACTTTCAAACAGACAGGAGGTTATTTTGTTAAAATTCGGCTCCCAGAAGTGAATTTTTAGAAGTTTTGATGATGCTTCTCTATCTCTAAATATGAGTGATGCAGATTTGAAGCCTGCAGTATCCGATGACAAGATACAGTACTGGCTTCAGCTCCTGCTAATTAAACGAATCAATTAAGAGGCTGTGGCTGCAACTGTGTGGCTGCTGTTCGACAGTAGCAATAACAGCCCCACAGGGAGGTCTTTCTCGGCATTAAAATGCTGTCCTCCACAACTCCATCTGATATTATTAGAAATGGTTATTTCTGTCTTGCTGTCATATTAGTAGCAAAGGCAAATTATGGAAATATGCAAACCAGGATGGTCCCAGTATGGGATCAGATTTGGTTTTCAGCCTCCAAGGGAACAATTGCAGAAACTCCAAAGTTCCCCAAAGTTCCTTAATGGAATGGATAAATCTCTCAGCACAGCATCCATTTACAAGCTAGGTAAGGGTCACATATTTACATTCCTTCCCGCTAAGCTGATACGATTCAACTAGATGAATTATCATATTAAGTTTACCCTCCTGAGTTAAACTGATGGAGTTCAAAATTGTTTCTGATGGTTGTCATTAATCGCTGTTACTCCTTAAACCCTTACTTTGAAATCTAATTGTGCTGGTGTGCCAAGGGTCGTATTAATAGTCTCCTTAATGGTAAATCGTTGTAAAACATGTTTATTCTACTGATGTTATCACTCAAGCTTTCAAGGCTAATAAGAAATAAAGTATATTTATTATCAATAAAAACTTAATTTAAAATGTACAACTTGAGATTCAAATTAGCTTGGAGAACTTCAGCATCATTTGGTTTCATTAAGATTTCTGGCTAAGCATCAAAAACAGAAACTGATAGTTTCTCAAGCCCTTGGTGAAAGCTAACACCATAGCTATGAAGAGGCTGCTGAAGAAATTGGTGTGGTGTTTCCAAGGTGGGGAGAATTAGTCTCAGTTAGATATGCTTGTCTTATACTGCAGTGCTTCAAAAATTAAATAGAAACAATGATTAGATTTTAAATAATAAACACAATGGTAACTCCCCAAACTTTTAAATTAAAAAAAAATTATCCTTATTGTTTAGCATAAGAAATTCTGATTTAGCAAAAGATTGCCTTTTTCAGTTTCTTTGTCAGCTTGGACTGTCTGGTGTATAGACTCACAGCTCAACCAAAAATGTGGGATGCAAGCAACTTGCTATGTGAAATAGGCACCTCTGTTCTAAAGAAAATTCTGGGACACTACTTCACTAAGTGGTATCTGCACTATTTGTGTTCCCTGCCTGACCATGATAGGACTAAGAAGCAGGAACTTTGGGAGGTGATGAGACCTAAATAGAGAAGGCCCTGAAGGGGCTCCAAGGATCAACTTCATAAGAAAATATGCCCCCACCCCACCCCTACCTGTTAAGACAGAGAAACAACAACAAAACCCAATCATCAACATCTGCAGAGAGCTCCCTAGGCTACGAAGTTAAGAATTTGTTCTGAATGCACTGTAATGGTTACTAGCTTGACTTTAAAGTCAAGTAAGACCTGGTTTTGATCCAGGTCTATCAGTTAATTTGTACCAGGTGGTCATTTAATGCCTCCATGTTTACTTAGTTCTGAAACCTAGGCACATCTCCCCTCAGCATCTCACTAAGTAGAGGAGGTAGCTCCTATTATGGGGGATAACAACAGACATGAGAATACTTGTAGAAATAAATGACCATATCCAAGTGAGGCATTAGAAAAGTAGACCTAAGAAGCAATTAGCTAAGAGAACATATTTTTATGTAAATGGTCATTTTTAAATTTTCATACATGTCAAATGATCCTTCCTGTCTATATAAAGTATACTGAGCAGAACAATATCATTTAAAATGTCATATTCTCCAGAACCTCACAGGTTTAACAGTATTTGGAGCTAGGGTTTCACAGTTGTGAGTAGTTAAAAGGAATTTTTACTGAGTTGGGTAGGTGAGCCCCAAGTGTCCTAACTGGTATTCTAGATCCACATGAATAAAAGCACACAGAACAGAGAACAGGAAAGGGCCAAATGATCACAGGAGCTTAGAATAACAGCTTAGCCATAGAAGGACAAAGACTGCCACCATAACAAGAACCTGGGAGACAGGGTCACCAGCCCTTATACAGAGCCTGAGGAGCTGTGCTGCATCTGATTTTAGGTTTCTTCTTCAGAACTATCAGTGAATTTGTTGTCCTGAGCTACCCATGTGTGGCAATCTACTATAGGGAAAACTAATACAAACTTATGATGTCAGAATACTATTCACAAATGGAATCATGTGAGAAGTAGTCCTAGTGCTTATGAGAAAACTCCAAGAAAACAAGGGTCATGTAACCCCGGTTTCTCCAAAAAACACAGAATTGCTCTTGGATTCTGCTCTTGTGCCCCTCCCAGGTATAGTGACTAGGAATGAGTTTACTTCAGATTACTCATTACAGTTGGTTATTGCGTGACACTTTAGTCGGCCTCCTTTACTAGCTCTGTTCTCCCAGATCCTGCTGCCTTTCAAGTGGTGCAAGTGGCATCATGAATCAGGGATCTGAGAATAATGGGGCAGAAGCCAGGGAAGCCTTTGCCTTGTACCAAGCTTGGGCATCAATTTGTAAAGAAAGGACAAACACACTATTAATCTAATAATTACAAAATTAATGTAATAATTAATCAAACAATCAAATAATCAATCTAATAATCACAATTGTTAGATTGCTTGCAAGTTGCTTACGATTATAATCCCTGGTTTCCAGTAAAAGGAATTTTAGAAGTAGTAGTATGGGACAGAGACTGAAAGAATATTAAAACGCATATGAATAAGGAGAAAATCATCATTCAATCTTGGGTAAGTCATGTCGGCATTAATTTGGACTGTTACCAAAATACTTAAGGAAGATAAGGGAGATATTAATCATGAGGAATATATGGATAATTCTTTAACTGAATATAAACTGAATGATCAAATCTTAAAGTTGGTTAAAAATGAAAAGAAAAGAAAAGAAAGAAAGAAAGAAAGAGAAAGAAAGAAAAGAAGGAAGAGAGAAAGAAAGAAGGAAAGAAAAAGAGGCAAAAAGGGTGATTTTCCCCATACAGGCAAAATTTAAAGTTAAAAAAAAGAAATAAAAACCACCCATAACTCTGTGGGAGATGACCCCTCAGCTCTTTCACTGGAGCCTCCTTTAGTATCTTCACCTTAATCTGAAGATGACCTTGAAGCACAGGGTGGGGAATTTGATAAGGATTTAGGAGAGCCTATGACACCCTAGGCAAGCTAGGACGTGGAAAAGGAATTTGTTTCTCAATCCTTCCCGCTTCATAAGCAGTGCTTGGTATTACCAATGTGCTAGCGGATCTATTTAAGACACTGAAGGAGAGATGGCTTTAGATAGTCCTTGCATATTATCTCAGGAGGCAAGAAAAGAACTACAGGTATTTGAATCAAACTAAAAAAACAAAAACAAAAAAAGCATTCATGTTAGCATGTGGATCCTTCACTGCCTTTAAACTTATCTTCCCCACTAAATTGTCTCCTACAGGTATTGGCACAGAGGATAACCTTTGGAAAGGATTTACTTATATCATTAGAGCCATAAAATACTTATTACCTTACTCTTCTTGCCCAACAAGTGAATCAGGGAAGAACCTGATGCCAACAATCACATGGATTTGATCCTTGCTGTATTATATTACCTCTAATGAACAATCGGGTTTTTTTTCTAATGATATTTTCTTTATTTACATTTCAAATGTTATCCCCTTTCCTACTAGTTTCCCCTCTGAAAATCCCCAATCCCCGCTCCCCAACCCACCCACCCACCCCCATTCCCAGTCCTGGCATTCCCCTATACTGAGGCATAGAGCCTTCACAGGACCAAGGGGCTCTCCTCCCATTGATGACCAACTAGGCCATCCTTATCTACATATACAGCTAGAGCCACATGTCCCACCATGCATTTTGTTTCATTGGTAACCACCAAGGAGCTCTGGGGATACTGATTAGCTTATATTGATGTTCCTCCTATGGGGCTTCAGACCCCTTCAGCTCCTTGGACACTTTCTCTGGCTCCTTTATTGGGGACCCTGTGCTCTGTCCTATGGATGATTGTGAGCATCCACTTCTGTATTTGCCAGGCACTGACAAAGGCCCTCAGGAGACAGTTATATCAGGCTCCTGTCATCAGGCTCTTGTTGGCATCTGCCATAGTATCTGGATTTGGTGGTTGTTTACGGGATGGATCCCCAAGTAGGGCAGTCTCTGGATGGTCATTCCTTCAGTCTCTGCTCCAAACTTTGTCTCTGTAACTTCTTCCATGGGTATTTTGTTCCCCCTTCTAAGAAGGATTCTGAGCATCTGGGCTAATATCCACTTATTAGTGAGTGCACATCATGTGGGTTCTTGTGTGATTGGTTTACCTAACTAAAGATGATATCCTCTGAATCCATCCATTTGTCTAAGAATTTCATAAACTCAATGTTTTTAATAGCTGAGTGCAAATGTACCACATTTTTTGTATCCAGTCCTCTGTTGAAGGATACCTGGGTTCTTTCCAGCTTCTGGCTGTTAGAAATAAGGCTGCTATGAACATAGTGGAGCATGTGTCCTTACTACATGTTGGAGCATCTTCTGGGTATATGCCCAGGAGTGGTATAGCTGGATCTTCTGGAAGAACTATGTCCAATTTTCTGAGGAACCGCCAGACTGATTTCCAGAGTGGTTGTACAAGCTTGCAATCCCACCAGCAATGGAGGAGTGTTCCTTTTCTCCATATCCTCACCAGCATCTGCTGTCACCTGAATTTTTTTTTTTATTTACATTTCTCTTTTTTATTGAATATTTTCTTTATTTACATTTCAAATGTTATCCCCTCCCCCTCCTGAAAACCCCTATCCCTTTCCCCCTACCCCTGCTTCTATGAGGTGCTTCCCCTTCCACCACCCACTCCTACTTCCCTGCCCTGGCATTCCCCTACACTAGTCACCTGAATTTTTAATCTTAGCCATTCTGACTGGTGTGAGGTGGAATCTCAGGATTGTTTCGATTTGCATTTCCCTGATGATTAAGGATGTTGAACATTTTTTTAGGTGCTTCTCAGCCATTCAGTATTTCTCGGTTGAAAATGCTTTGTTTAGCTCTGTACCCCATTTTTAAAATAGGGTTATTTATTTCTCTGGAGTCCAACCTCTTGAGTTCTTTATATATATTGGATATTAGCCCCCTACCAGATTTAGGATTGGTAAAGATGTTTTCCCAATCTGTTGGGGGCCTTTTAGTCTTATTGCCTTACAGAAGCCTTGCAATTTTATGAAGTCCCATTTGTCGATTCTTGATCTTACAGCACAAACCGTTGGTGAGTGTTACAGAACACTGGATTTTCAAATTTCATTTGCAGATCACTACAGAAGGATAGGGAATCAATGTCCAGTGGTAAGCTATGGGATTTCATCATACAAACTGAATTTGTGATTACAAAATTTGTCCAACCATTTCTCATTTCACAGGCAGATATTTATTTTATGGATAGTTTATCTAATGGTATAGGAAGAATTCATGGTCCAGGTATTCATCAATCTATTAACAGGTCCTTTTCCTCAGCCCCATAGAGGAATCAGTTGTCCTGATTTGTCTATTACAGTTAATTCATAAGCCATTAAGTATCATTTCAGAGTCTGCTTATGCTGTAAGATTATTTCCAGCAATAGACTCATACTTGTACACACTATAATCTCCATGGTTTTATTGCATGAGGAAATAGGTAAGCTGATACATTAACCTGCCCTATTTTTACTTTTCCAGAAGAAAACTGGGAAGGGAGATACATATGTCATTGCAGATGGATCCACTAAAGCCTTATGGATTCTTCTTCAGCTCCTCCAGTCCCAGGCCATCAAGCAGAGGGTGAGGAAACAACAGACGTCACCAGAAAGATAGAAAATCCTCACTAAAGGGCAAAAGGAGATATCGACTATATCATTAGGAGTCTGCCCACCTGGAGCCAAGTAAAGCCCTATGCACCAAGGAAAAGGTTATTTTACTAATGATTCTGTGCTTATGACTGGACCTTGAAATCACAACAGACTCATTCATTCATCTGAAGAAGGGATTACATTTAATTTTCCCTTGGGATTTGAAACACTTCCCATTTGCATAGAATATCATATAACATTTATATTTCTATTAAAGGGAAAAATTGGCTTAATCATATGAGTCTCTTTTCAAACTATTATATAGATTTTTCTGATGAATATAACAACGTAACCAATAGTACTAGATGTAGTTTGGATCTTGGTGACAAAGTAATACACATAATTCTAACTCTAATTTTACTAATTTTAATACTGTTTAAATTCTATTTCTATTAAAATAAAATCTATTTTATTATAATCTAATTCTATTGCTCTAATATTATTCATTATGTTTATATTTTGCATCCTTATAGCATGTTCATGCATCAAGTGACAACTAGATTTATCTACAACATCTCAAAATCAAAATCAAGTTGGATATCCTGCTATTAAAAAATAAAAGGACAATTGTGATAAAAACTGCATGGTACTGGTACAACGACAGACAGGTAGATCAATGGAACAGAAGTGAAGACCCTGAAATGAACCCACACACCTATGATTACTTGACCTTTGACAAGGTAGCTAAAACCATCCAGTGGAAAAAAGACAGCATTTTCAACAAATGGTGCTGGCACAACTGGCAGTTATCAGGTAGAAGAATGAGAATTGATCCATTCTTATCTCCTTGGAAAAAAGCTCAAGACTAAGTGGATCAAAGAACTCCACATAAAACCAGAGACATTGAAATTTATAGAGGAGAAAGTGGGGAAAAGCCACGAAGATATGGGCACAGGGAAAATTTTCCTAAACAGAACAGCAATGGCCTGTGCTGTAAGATCAAGAATCGACAAATGGGATCTCATAAAATTGCAAAGCTTTTGTAGGGCAAAAGATACTGTCAATAAGACAAAAAAGGCCACCAACAGATTGGGAGAGAATTTTTACCAATCTTAAATATGATAGGGGGGTAATTTCCAATATATACAAGGAGCTCAAGAAGCTGAACTCTAGAAATTCAAATAACCCCTTTAAAAAATGGGGTACAGAGCTAAACAAAGAATTCTCAACTGAGGAATACCAAAGGGCTAGAAGCAGTTGAAAAAATGTTCAGCATCCTTAATCATCAGGGAAATGCAAATCAAAACAACCCTGAGATTCCACCTCACACCAGTCAGAATGGCTAGGATCAAAAATTCAGGTGACAGCAGATACTGGTGAGGATATGGAGAAAAGGAACACTCCTCCATTGCTGGTGGGATTGCAAGCTTGTATAACCACTCTGGAAATCAGTCTGGCGGTTCCTCAGAAAACTGAACATAGTACTACCAGCAGATCCTGCAATACTTCTTCTGGGCATATACCCAGAAGATGTTCCAACATGTAATAAGGACACATGCTCCACTATGTTCATAGCAGCGCTATTTATAGTAGCCAGAAGCTGGAGAGAACCCAGATGTCCATCAACAGAAAATGTGGTACATTTACACAGTGGAGTACTACTCAGCTATTAAAAACAATGAATTTATGAAATTCTTAGGCAAATGGATGTATCTGGAGGATATCGTCCTGAGTGAGGCAACCCAAT
>NC_034597.1:109756190-109757496 GCF_900095145.1 Mus pahari | reverse complement strand
GTAACCCCAGAACTCTTGTCTCCAGCTGCATATATAGCAGAAGATGGCCTAGTCGGCCATCATTGAGAAGAGAGGCCCCTTGGTCTTGAAAACTTTATATGCCCCATACAGGGGAACTGCCAGGCCAAGAAGTGGGAGTGAGTGGGTAGGGGAGCAGGGCGGGGGAGAGTATAGGGGACTTCAGGATAGCATTTGAAATATAAATTAAGAAAATATCTAATAAAATAATTTAAAAGTAAAATAAAATAAAAAGAGTGGGGGATGTAAGAACATGGTCCAAGAATATAGATATGTGAAGAGACATGAAGAGAGAGGTATTAAATAATTTTCTGAGTCCTTGTGAGAAATCTCCAAGAAAATAAGAGCCATGTGATTTCAATCCCTTCAAAAATACAGAATTCTTGGATTATGTTTTCATGCCCCTCCCAAATGTAGAAGGAATGAGTTTGCTTCAAATTATTCTTTAGAATTGTCTGTTGTATAATGCTTTAGTCCACCTCTTCTACCAGCTCCATTCTTCAAGATCCCATCATCTCTAGAGTGGTACACATCCAACAAACTACATTTTGGGGGCAGGAAATCAGTGGAGTACAAGCACTGAAGATAGAATATATGCACCATATACCCTCATGTCAACTGTGCTTCACAGGTGAACACACAGGGAGATGCTCAACCACCACAGCAAGAGACAACAGATTTAGAGTGTGCCTTTAAACAAGCTTCTGAAAATTAGAACTGGCACTAATGATAACTATAAACTTACATGTAAACACATTAACAAACCAAGTAAGTAAACCTCATCAGAGGAAAAAGTTAAATTATTTAGATAATCAAAACTGATATTACTTAGAGTACAAGACTCTATCACACAGTGGGTTGTAACCTAAAACCTAGAAAATAACTAAAACCTGTAACAAATCATACAGTTATTAAAAGCTTTGAGTCACCTTATGAGGTGATATATAGCTTATGAACTTAAAAATATCATAGATGTGCTTGAAAATAATTGTTCAAATACAAAAAGCAAAGCATAATGTGTTCATAATGGTAAAAAAATAAAAACATCAGAATCAATTTAAGAAGCTTACAACTGAGATTCATGAATAAAACACATCTCCTCGACTCATTAGAATGTTATACATGCCTCCATTTAAGAAGAGGCTCATGTATACCATCATATCATCTGCAAATAATGATATTTTGACTTCTTCCCTACCAATTTGTATCCCCTTGATCTCCTTTTGTTGTCGGATTGCTCTGGCTAGGACTTCAAGTACTATATTGAATAGGTAGAGAGAAAGTGGAC
>NC_034597.1:109750464-109754993 GCF_900095145.1 Mus pahari | reverse complement strand
GTTTGGGTATGTTGTGGCTTCATTTTCATTAAACTCTAAAAAGTCTGAAACTAGAGAAGCGTTCTCCAAGAAGATGAAGCAACAGGAATAGTTCGTTTTTTAAAAACTATGACTTCATAGTCTTATTTATTTATTTATTTATTTATTTTTTGAGACGGGGTTTCTCTGTATAGCCCTGGCTGTCTTGGAACTCACCTTGTAGACCAGGCTGGCCTGGAACTCAGAAGTCTGCCTGCGTCTGCCTCCCAAGTGCTGGTATTAAAGGCATGTGCCACATTGCCCGGCCCATAGCCCCCCCCCTTTTTTTTTAAAAGATTTATTTATTACATGTAAGTGCACTGTAGCTGTCTTCAGACACTGCAGAAGAGGGCATCAGATCCTATTACAGATGGTTGTGAGCCACCATGTGGTTGCTGGGATTTGAACTCAGGACCTCCAGAAGAGCAGTCAGTGCTCTTAACCACTGAGCCATCTCTCCAGCCTCAATATTTTCCACACAGAAGCTTTTCTCACAAGTCCTGCTTCTCACACAGAGATGTCTCGATTTGATAGCAAAATAAAACCACAACGAAAGCAGCAGAAACATGGGAGAAAGCCAAACATACTCTCTCTGATTAAGAGGACAGACAGCACTTTTTCATACTCACCACTGTGCCAAGAAACTGGATGCTCATGTTTCCACCTGCTTCCCGAGAAAGACACTAAAAGGAAAAACAGTGTAAGATGAAACTGCATCCATGGGGGAAAATGTACAGAATGTTCATAGTCACCAAACAAAACTTGCAAATGCCCACCAAACAGTGAATGAGTGAATAGAAGACAGTATGTCCACATACCGGAATGCTCAGCTGAGCAAGGAGTGAAGCATCAAAGGGGCTGTTCTTTAAAAGACCAATGACAAGATCAGTGAAGTGATGGAGCAGGTAAAGCAATTGCCACCCACGCCTTAGTCTGACCTTGGGTACCCACTGTGAAGGACAGAACTGACTCCCAAAAGTTGTAATTTGACCTTCACACGTGTACCATGGCATATGTGCCTGTACTCACATCATAAACTCAATAATAATTATTATTATTATTAATTAGTAACAATAAGAATGCAATTCTCTTCAAAGAGCAATGAAAAGGAAAAAAGTCCATTTGCCCCATATAAATCAATATAATCTCAAAGCAAAAAAAAATTACTATTTTATTTATTACAACATTAGTTAAAAGAAATAGTCCTGAAAAATGGACACTAAACAATGTTCAGGAAGTAAGTATTCTTCAGTAACCTCACCACAAAGCTGTTTAATCCTAAACTTGTTCCTTCAATTCCCATTAGCAAGAAAACTCATGAGTATATTGAGGAGGCTGGAAGGAAGCTCTGTGGTTTGAAGGTTGGCAGATGAAGCCCTGGAAGATGAATGGTGCATTACTCACTTTTCTTGCTGCTATAAACACCGGGTGACAAGAACTTGAGGGAAGATTTATTTGGGCTCAGTTTATCATGGTGGTACAGACACAGCAGCTCTTGTTCATGGTGGCAGAAGACCAAGACCACAGCCACGGGATAGCCAAGGCTACTCAGGGTCAATTTTCCTTCTCTACTAACAGGAAACAACCTCACAAACAGACCAGTTTTTGTTTAGTTTCTTTTGTTTTTTTGTTTGGTTGCTTTGGTTTTTGTTTGTTTGAGACAGGGTTTCTCTGTGTAGCCCAGGCTATCCTGGAACTCACAGAGATCCACCTGATTATGCCTTCTGAGTGCCGGGATTAAAGTCAACAATCAACACTATCCACTACAGAATATCAGTGGCCTCCACTATACTGTTAGTCCCTTGCCATAAGCAGAGATTCATCAACAAAAATCAGTAGGGTGATAGAAACTAGAAGGACCCTCTAGAGTTCAAACTGAGCTCTCGAGTCCACTGTGGGAGATCCCAGCTGCAGATGGCCAATGGCTTGATACCAAATTGATCTTACTAGCAGGCTTAGGACAATGAAGTGTGCAGAAAGCATATATAATATATATAAGAATCAAATAGTATGTTCAGAATAATGCTTAGAAAGATACCAATCACAAAAGAACACATATGATATGCACTCACTGATGAGTGGATATTAGCCCAGAAACTTAGAATACCCAAGATACAATTTGCCAAACATGAAACTCAAGAGGAAGGAAGACCAAAGTGTGGATACTTCATCCCTCCTTAGAATGGGGAACAAAATACCAATGGAAGGAGTTACAGAGACAAAGTTTGGAGCTGAGACAGAAGGAAGGACCATCCAGAGACTGCCCCACCCAGAGATTCATACCATATACAACCACCAAATGCAGACACTATTGCATATGCCAGCAAGATTTTGCTGACAGGACCCTGATATAGCTATCTCTTATGAGGCTATGCCAGTGCCTGGCAAATACAGAAGTGGATGCTCACAGTCATCTATTGGATGGAACACTGGGCCCCCAATAGAGGAGCTAGAGAAAGTACCCAGTGAGCTGAAGGGGTCTGTAACCCTATAGGAGGAACAGCAATATGAACTAACCATTATCCCTGAGCTCATATCTCTAGCTGCATATGTAGCAGAAGATGGCCTACTCAGCCATCATTGGGAGGAGAGACCTTTGGTCTTGCAAAGTTTATATGCCCCGTACAGGGGAGTGCCAGGGACAGAAAGCAGGAGCGGGTGGGTTGGAGAGCAGGATCGGGGGAGGGTATAAGGGACTTTTGGAATAGCATTAGAAATGTAAATGAAGAAAATGTCTAATAAAAAATTGTTGAGAAAGAAAGAAAGAAAGAAAGAAAGAAAGAAAGAAAGAAAGAAAGAAAGAAAGAAAGAAAGAAAGAAAGAAAGGTATTCTAGAAAGTAGAGCATATTAGAAGACACCTGTGTGCCACTCTGAGTCAGGCTAACAAGAAGCAGAGAGAAAGAACACAAGAATCATGAAGAGCAGGACAGAAGTAAAGCTGTGTGTATAGGAAAACAGTCCTGGCTCCAGCAGGGGCTCCTCCCTAAGCCAGTGCTGAGGCTGTTTGGACTCCAGAACTCATGTCTAATCATGTGGGCAAGTCTGAAAATGAAGCTCAACCAGTGGCCTCTTACAAAACTTCTTTCCCCCTGGGGGTGAGGATTTACTGAAAACAATGAAATTTAAACTGTGAGTGACTGTCAGATAATATGCATTGGGCCTGAATATGGGCCTTCACATGGGTGAAGCCAGAACTTGGCTTTGTGCCCAGCAGTGGCTCCAGGTGGGCAAAGAAGGGAAGCCCCTGAAGTGAATGCAGCCCTAATGGGCAAATGACAGAGTGGCCTTAGCTTAGTAACAATGGAGATGTAAAGAAACACAAGACTCTCAAATGTCAGCTGACCACTCTTACATCTGGCACGTTACAGTATCAAGTCAGCTACCATGATACTTTCTTATTTTCTAAAGCATTTTACTTATTTTCCTTTAAAATTTTTTCACTATCTTTTAGTTAATTTTTTACTTTATTTTAAGCAACTTTAAATTGCTTAAAGTTAAAATTGTATTAAGTTAAAGTATTTACGTATTTTTCTTTATTACTTAATTAAAACTATCTGGAGCTCCCTTCTCTCCTCTGTAACATTCTGCCCATTCTTCGCATGTCTTTTCTTTAACCCTTCCTTTTAGTTCTTGTTCTTGTTCCTAATGCCTCCTTAATTTCATTCACTATAATTACTTTTTCCTCTGTTTTAAATTTTATACCTCATGTTATATAATGCTACTGATTTCTGTGTATGTGTGACATGTGTGTTTATGGCCTGTGTAGAAGGCAGGGGTGACATGTATGTTTATGGCATGTGTGGAGCCAGAGGTGTTTTCCACAGTCTCGCCTCACCTTTGACTTTGAGACAAGATCTATCCCTGAACCTGGGGGTCAGCAGTTTGTCCCCAGCCCCATCACAGCATAAAGCGTACCACTCTCATGTGTCTGACTTTATGTAGGCCCTTGGGATAGCTCAGGTCCTGCCTCATGCTTGTATGGCCGTGTACCAGCTGGGTCATCTCCCCAGCCTGACAGCTTTACTGTGGTCATGGACATATATTAATTGGTCTTAATGATCTTAAGTGTAATTAATATCTTGTTAAGTTTGGTATTGTTGGCCTGAGGAGGGGTGTCTGACCGGGAGCAGTCTCAGGGCCTGATCCGGCGCCTTCCCGGCCCAAGGAGGGGTGTTCGCCTGGGAGCAGTCTCAAAGCCTGAGCCAGAAGGTGAGCCATCTTTGCTCCAGTGCACTGCTGGGGATAGGGCAGACTGGAGAAGCGTCACAGCTTCTGGGAAGGATCCCTTGTCTGGTTCCAGACATCTGGCGCCTTTCCCCGCCCGACAAGGGGTGTCTGCCTGGGAGAAGTCTCCAGGCCTGATCTGGCACCCGGCGCCTTTCCCGGCCCGAGGAGGGGTGTCTGCCCGGGAGCAGTCTCTGGGCCTGATCCGGCACCCAGCACCTTTCTCCGCCCGAGGAGGGGTGTCTGCCCAGGAGCAGTCTCCTGGCCTGAGCCAGAAGGAGAACCA
>NC_034597.1:109739148-109747549 GCF_900095145.1 Mus pahari | reverse complement strand
TATAGGGAACTTTCGGGATAGCATTTAAAATGTAAATAAAGAAAATAATAATAAAAAATTGTTTAAAAAAAAAGTTTGGTATTGTTGTTACAGCAGCTTGTTCTGTCCTATTTGAGTAATACCAGGATTTTGTTCTCAAGAGAAGATTGATCAAGAACTTGAAATAAAATCAAAAGAGAGCTCTATCCCAATAGATGAATAAATCCCAGCCCAGAAGCAAGTGTGAAAAGGCATGTTAATATGACTCCTCCAAGTAGCATGGCAGCAGTAACCAGATCCAAGAACACTGAAATGAATTCAAAGTCTAGATTGAACATTGATCAATAATCTCAAAAAAAAATTCAAACAAGCAGTTTAATGAAGTCAGGAATTCAGCTCAGGGCCTGTGTAAGGAAGCCAGCAGCATGAGTGACAAATTCAGCAAAGATATTAAGGTTATGTCAGAAGTGGGGAAACTATATTAAAGACTAAACTAATCAAGTAAATGTACTGAAAAGCAACACAATGGACTAGAGAAAGCCCAAGAAAAAAGTTACTAAGAACAAAAGACAAGGTGAAGGAACTCTATCTCAGACATCAATAAAGAAAAAAAGCAGAAGTATCACAACTTTCAAGATTCACAGTCATGATCAAGAGTCCAAACCCAGAACCCATGGGTAGAGAATGAATGAATGAATGAATGAACGAACGAACGAACGAAAGAAAGAAAGAAAGAAAGAAAGAAAGAAAGAAAGAAAGAAAGAAAAAGAAAAAAGTTGACTACTGACAAACTGTTGGCAGAGGAAAGAAAAAATTAGTAACTAAAATTATAGTAGAAAAACAGAAAAAATATCATAAAATTTTTATGTAAATAATAAAGATTGTGAGACTTTACAGCCAGCTCCTGAGGAAAATGGAAGTTGTTGGAGCCAACACAGTACTCAATTTAAAATCATACATATAACAGAACAGCATACCACTGCCACAAATACAGGCATGTGTCCCAACAGAAGGCACAGAGGACCCATGGTGTTACTGTGATTGAAATGTAAAATGTTCTTCACAGACTTGTGTTTGGAAATCAAGTCCTCAGCCTATGACACTGCTTCATTCTATATGGAACCTTCAGGAAAGAGTCTCATTAGACAAGGGGATCACTGGGGCAGGCCTCAAGGTTTTGTCTTTGTTTTTTTTGTTTTGTTTTATTCCTTTTAGGTTGTTTGTTTGTTTTTTAACTTATTAACTTTACATCCCATTCTCTCACAATTCTCCCCACCCCCACCCCTGGCTATCCTCTCCACCCTGACACTTCAAGTCTTTGTGAGGGTACATGCATTCTCTCCCACTGAGGCCAGACAAAGCAGCCCAGCTAGTAGAGCATATTTCAGGTACAGGCAAAGCTTTTATGATAACCTCAGCTCTAGTTGTTCAGGACCCAAATGATGGTCAAGTTGCACATCTGCTACATATGAGCAGGGTGGGGAAAGCCTTAAGGTTTTATAGCCTGGCCCCATTTCCTGTTTGTTTTCTTTTTTTTTTCTTTTTTTTTTTTTTTAGATTTATTTATTTATTATATGTAAGTACACTGTAGCTGTCTTCAGACACTCCAGAAGAGGGCGGCAGATCCTGTTACGGATGGTTATGAGCCACCATGTGGTTGCTGGGATTTGAACTCCGGACCTTCAGAAGAGCAGTCGGATGCTCTTACCCACTGAGCCATCTCACCAGCCCATCCTGTTTGTTTTCTGAAGCCCCACTTTGAACACTATGTGATCAGCTGTCAGTGCTGCCACTATGCCTTCCTTACTTTAATGCACTGTCTCCCTTAAGTAAGCTAAACCCTCTCGCCCCTAAATTGCTTCTGTCATGTATTTGGACACAACAAGGAAAGAAACAAGTGCAGGTGCCAGAGACACACTGGATAAAGACAGCTTTTTAAAGAAATGGCACCAGGCAAACCAGATAACCACACGACTAGAAAAGAGACTGCCTCCTCACCCTGCACAAAAATTAATTCAAAATGGATCATAGACTTTAACATGAGATCTGAAACTTTGGCATCACTAGGAGAAGTTACAGAGAAAACACAGGATATGGTATAGATAAGGACTTCCAGTAAGAACTGACAAATGGACTGTGTGGGAAAACCAATGGTGTCAGGCATGTGAGAACCCTCACACAGTTGGTAGGAGATGGAATGAGTAAAGCCAGCATTGAAGTTAGCATGAGGTTCCTGAGTAAACTAAACAAATGATTCTAAAATTAAAGCACTGTGATCCAATGCCCTTTTCTGGTCCCCACAGACACTCACATACATGTAACATACATTCATACAGATGTACACACAAAATAAAAATATAAAAAATAAAATATATCTTTTAAAAAGATCGACCTTGCAGGTTACCACAAAAAAAAGACAACAAATTGTAAAATAATTAATTATGGCTCAATATGATAAATTCACATACCAAAATGTATTAGGTATTATATGATAAGAAGAGAGATCAACAAGTTTCCAGAAGAGTTACAGAAGGCTTACTGCTAGACACTAAAGTTTGGTGGTTAAAAATAAGCATGATATAGCCAATAAAGGAAAATAGGATGGAGGGGGCCTCAGAAGTTACTTTCGATCAGAGAATTCCACATGCAACACTGGATGCCCTAAAGAAAATGAGGTCAGCACTATGACAGGATACCTGCATTGTCATGTGCACTACAGACTCATGTATGACCTCTAAGTCATGGAATTCATTCAAGTGGTCATCAGTGAATAAAGAAAATGTGTATATTAATGGAAATGTATATATTAATACTAATGTATACACATGTGTGTTGCGTGTGAGTGTGTTTGTGTGAACATACAAACTTACTAATAGAATACTATTTGTTAAATAGGCACCACAGCCACTTGTCCTGGAGATGAATGAGAGAGAAAAGGAGTGAAATGGACAGGGCAGGACTGCTCCTAGGTATGGTGGAGGAGAAAGTGTATTATAAATATAAGGGAAACATAGCCAGACCCTGGACCATGTGCAGGGTGGGGGAGGGGAAGTGAGAGAGGAGAACTTAGTACAGCAGCCAGGTGGGTACATAACCACAATGTCTGGATTATATGAGAAGGAGTCTCTGAGTGACAGACAGCCCAGCCCCTGGGCTGGAGAATTCAGGGTAAAGGGCAGGGTATGCCAGCCATACCCTATAACAGGTAGAGCTGAGGGATGCTGGGAGAACCTGGAGGTAGGTCTGCTTGGATATGCTAAATAGGCACCTCAGCTGCTTCTCCTGGGTTTGAACCAACACAATTCAATCCTCAAAATAGTGAAAATCCTGTCATGGGCAACAATATAGAAAAATATGAAGGGTAAAGGAAATGAGCCAGTCACAGAAAAGACACACACATACACACAGAGTGAGTGAGACAGAAACACAGACACACACAGAGACACACATGTACATACACATGTACAGACACACATATACACTTACACATCAGACACATATATACATACATACATACACACACACATAGAGTGAGTGAGAGAGAGAGACAGAAACACAGACACACACAGAGACACACATGTACATACACATGTACAGATACACATATACACTTACACATCAGACACATACATACATACATACATACACACACACACACACACACACACACAAACACACCACCACCACCACCACCACCACCACCACCACCACCACCACCAAAATAACAGGAATGAACTATCATTGGCTTTAATATCTCTCAACATCAATTGTCTTAATTCCCCAATAAAAAGACACAAACTATCACAATGGAGCAAATAAAGAATCCATCATTTTGCTGCATACAAGAAACATGCCTTAACATCAAGAGTAAAGAGCTGGAAAAAGATTTTCCAAGCAAACAGACCCAAGAAACAGACTGGAGTAGCCATTCTAATATCTAATACAATAGACTTCCAACCAAAATTAATCAAAAGAGATGGAGAAGTACATTTCATACTCATCAAAGGAAAAATTCACATGGAAAGTTTGAAAAGCTGACCTCCTAGAAGCAGGGAAGTTACTGGTGACAAGTGATTGATTAGTCAAAGGTTGAAAGTGTTAGTTCAATGGATCAGCTTCAAGAAACCCATACTATATCAATCCATGCATCAGGTCACTCAAGATTGCTAAGAAAACAGATGTTAACTGTCCCTACCACAAACAGATGGGAAACTGAGGTAATGCACATCTTAACTAGGTTGACTTAGTCACTTCATAATGCACATGCATATTTGAAGCCCTTATAATTGACAATTTAGTATGTATAAAGGAGGTCATTTTGTATTTGTGTGCATGTGTACATGACACATGTACACATGTGTGGAGGTCAGAAGACTGTCTTTCTCAGTTGCTCTCTACCCTGATTTTTGTGAAAGGCCTCTCACTGACCTTGGGATCACCTATTCATCTATAGTGGCTGGCCAGCAATCCTCCAGTTTCAGCCTCCTTGGCACTACTGTGCCTTTTATCATTCGTGCTGGAGCTCAAACTTAGTCTCTTGCTTCCACAGCAGCACAGTGAGCCCCTTCCTAAAAATAAAGTCACCAAAAACCATTTAGCAGAAATGTTACAGAATGAAGTAAAAGAAAAGTTTTTGTGTTTATGGGCAAGTTTATATGACTTTCTGACGAAGGGCAAGCATGGAAAGTTGGAGGAAGAGCGGGTAGTTCAGTGTGACCAGGAACAGGCAGAGTTGAAAGATGAAATCAGCAGTACAGAAAGCAGAAAGCACTTAGAGAGCCAGTTACAGCTCATGTGTATGAGGTTCTGTTGCTGTGCTGGGGACAGAAGCTGTGGCCTGTGCATCTAGGCAGTGCACTGTCCTGAGCCATAGCCACAGCTCTATAAACCTCTTAAATTTCCTACGCAGCCCTGCTTTAGAATTGTTGATGGCCTGCAGGTGAAGATACACAGCATGGAGAGGGACAATCGCCTTTGAGTTGCAACTTTGAAAGATGATCTTCATTCTGTGGAGGCAAGGGAACTAAGGAGAAGGACATTTAAAAGTGCATGTTCCTTCTGTATGGCATGTGGCCACTCTGACATGATCATTCCTTAGATGGGGAGCTCTACATGGACTGGGAACATGTGCCTTGTGCGTTCTCCTTAATGCCAACAACATACAAGACAATGGTGTAGACATGGAAATGCAATGTCAGTTCTCAGCAAGAATGTTTTGGTGTTCAGGTTATGAAAGACAAAAGCAGGCAACACAACCCTGAATCACAGGCTGTTCCAAAGTCCGACTGCTGAACTTAGAAGTGTAGTCATCCAAATTAGGAAGGGAGAAATGAGAATATTGGAGAGGGTGAGTAAGTGATATATCAGTACAGTGGCTTAAGGAGGGAAGAAATGGGGGTAGGGAGAGAGAGTCCATACACCCCATTATCATTAGAGGAGGGATTTTTCCCAGCTATGCATAAATGTTCTTTCCTACTACTCTGTGTCAGAAAGAGCCAAGGGAAAAATATGCCACTTCTAAATGTCAAAAACAGACTAAAAAGAGATTAATTTGAGGTAAAAATGAACAACAAAAAGTGTCATGCCCCAAACCCATATAAACTTACACAAAAAAGTAGAAAGCACAGAAAAGTAATCACACAAAAAAATGATACCATGGCAAAAAATGCTAAACAGATGAAAATTATAATACAAAAATTAAAGATACTATCTCCTAAAACTGAGGCAAAACTCAAGAAATACTTCTTATAAATATAAGAAATATATATTCAGAAGGGCCAAACCAAAGCAAACAAAAAAACAAAATTATGAGCAAAGAGGCTTAAACCACTACTGTCTTAAGACACATGAGGAGGTCATCTATAGTTTGTATCTTCCCACATCTTAGATCTATTTTGCCTACACCTTATTAATCAATACACTAAAGAGGAGTTGAATCCCATACCCCAAAGCATTCTAGACTGGCCTCAAGACCACCTCAGGCTCCTGGGTTGCCTCCCATTTCCTTGGCGTTTCCTTGGTGTTGCCTGCTGGCTTCACCTCTACACATTTATCCACATTCTTGCCCTGTGGGTTCCATCCAGATCCATGGTTCTTTCCCTTTTACAACATACATGGTTTAAAATGTAACTGTATGGGCCCATGAGGTGTTTCATGGGGTAAAAACATCCAACCTGATGACCTGTGCTTGATCCCTAGGATGTAAAAGCAGAAAAGTGACTCCCGTGAATTGTCCCTGACACCATGGCACAGGCTTATACAATAAATAAACACATGTAATATTTTAAGATTTAACTTTATAAGAGTAGGGCCTAAGCACAAAGGCTACATTCCACATACAGCCTAAAGTTCAGTGTCTTCTGATGTTTGCATGTAACTGCAAAACCACTACGGTTCCACATACAGAACACTTCACCTCCCAAAGGAAACTCCAACCTCCTTGGTGAAACAGCCAGCAAATACTGCAGAGACAACAGCCAAGCCTTCTACCCGTCTCAACCTGTCCTAAGTTAATCACAGATCTGACTAAGATAAAGGGCCTATTTTTCCTTTCCTTTATTTTTTGTTTTAAACAACATCTCACTCTATAGGCCAGGCTGCCCTTGAATCTAGACATCCTCCTGCCTCAGCCTATGGGTGCTGGGATTATTGGCATGAGCACCACACTCAGCTCCTTTATGCTTTGCATGTGACAGACCTATTCTATTCTTTGTGGCTTCCAAATTTCTGTTTTCAGCTCCACTCCAGGACACATGGTCAACTGCTCATGTGATACTAACCCTTACATATCTAAAGCAACTCTCACACATGACGGCAGAGTCTAGATGGAATTCTTGATCAGCAGATCCTTCTGAAAACCTGATCTTCCATAGCTCTCCTACATCTACATAAAAACAAAAGGTCAACATTCACCACTTACCCTCAACCCTTTACTCTCCTGCACACCCAGTAAATAATGCATCTGCCAGTCTTTGTTGTCCCCACCCAGCATGTCCACCAAATTACTTTACTTGTCTCTACTGCTGTCATCTTGGTCTAACCCAGGCTTTATAGCAGCTTTTCTGTACTAAGCCATGGAGTTAACACTTTGGGCCTTATGAGACCATGGGCAGTCATGAGGACATTATATAACTACTTCTAGAATAAGATAGAAAACATTTTTTTTTTAAAGCAAAGAACTTCTTCCTTTTGGGGACAAATTTAAAATATAATGACCAAGTACAATTTTTATTGCTGGTTTACGACTGTCAGTAATAGATTTTTAAGTAATAATATTAATTCGTTCATACAATGCATTTTGTCATTTCACAACTCCCCCAAGATCCTTCCCTATTTCTTTACCAACCCAACTTCATCCTTATTCTCATTCCTTCCTCTCTCTCCCTCCCTTCCCCTCTCTCCATCCATCCCCCACCCCCAAATGCATCAAGTCCAGTTTGTATTGGCTGACTACTCCTGGGCAGAGACCTGCCCTGGGTTGTGGTCTATACATCAGGTATCACACTAAGAATGAAAATTTTAAAAGACAGTTTGAATTAGTTCATAAATTGCTCTTTATCAAAATTACATGGTGATCTTCATTTGTTACGATCCATCTTTTAGTAAAGTCTTTTTGTTTTTAAGACAGGGTTTCTCTGTGTAGCCCTGGCTGTCCTAGAACTCACTCTGTAGACCAGGCTGGCCTCAAACTCAGAGATCTGCCTCCCAAGTGCTGGGATTAAAGGCATGGGCCACCATGCCTACTTTGCTAAAGTCTTAAACATTTCATATACATTGAAGTTTGGGCATTTTATCTCTGAGAAGGCCTTTCAGAGACAGGCGTTGTCCACACAGACATTGGACACTTGTGACTGCACTGCAGTCCTCAGAGCAGCATGAGCCACTCGTGGGAACTCACTTCAGTCATGATCCCACACTGCCCATCTCAGCTGAAGCCTCAGTGAAGGCTGGCTACAGCAGGCAGTGGGTTTACGGTGCGGCTTTCCTTGCTGCTTCTGCTAAGGGAACTATAACTTGCATTTTATTCTACCCTTTTGGCAGCCCAAGAACTTTTCATGTGTTCTCTTGGAATGCTCTCTGAAAGAAATGACAACCGTGGGAGCCTCTGGTTAAGCTGAACTGTCCTGGCTGATCATTACACAATTGACATGTGCTGCAACAGCACAAAGTGTCCTGAGACACAGTCAATCATTATCTGTCAGTTAAGCAAAAATAAATTTAGATATTAAAAATAACAGTTCATAGTCGGGCAGTGGTGGCCCATGCCTTTAATCCCAGCACTCAGGAGGCAGAGGCAGAGGCAGAGGCAGAGGCAGAGGAGGCAGAGGAGGCAGAGGAGGCAGAGGAGGCAGAGGAGGCAGAGGAGGCAGAGGAGGCAGAGGAGGCAGAGGCAGAGGCAGAGGCAGAGGCAGAGGCAGAGGCA
>NC_034597.1:109729771-109738288 GCF_900095145.1 Mus pahari | reverse complement strand
TCTCTCTCTCTCTCTCTCTCTCTCTCTCTCTCTCTCTCTCTAACAATCTCCACAGGAGGAAGTCAGAGCCAAACCAGACATATCTCAGCCAGGCAGGGAGGAATGACATTGGGAAAACAAATGAGAACCAGCAGTCTCAATTAATCTGGATCCCCGGGATCTCTCAAACACTGGACCACCAAAGAGATAGCATATACCAGCTGATTTGAGGCCCCCAACACACATACAGTAGAGTACTTCTGGGTCTGTGTTCATTCAGAGATGATGCACCTAACCCTCAAGATACTGTAGGCCCTGGGGACTTTAGAGGTTAGGTAGGGTGGCGGGTGGGGGCATCCATGTGGTGACAGGAAGGGGTGGGGAGGAGGTGTGGGATGTGGAGCAGACAGAGGCTGGATGGGGGAGGGCAGGGAATGAAATATGGAGTGTAAAAAATTAAAAATTAAATTTAAAAAGATTAAAAAAAAAACACTAGAGCTTACTCTGCCTTTCCTAGAAGAATACAAACCTTTCCTGTAAAGAAAAGCAAATCCAGCCTGCCTGAGGAGCCAGCAAAGCTTCAGCAAGAAGACGTTCCTAAGACACTCTCCTTCTGCCTGATTCGACTTCCTCTTTTTCAAGTTTAAGATGCTACCTCAAAGCCAGATAAAAACATCCTTCTTTCCTTATGTTGAATCTACTCTTTCCAGTGTTTCACAATGAAAATTCTAAAAAGAGTCTGTTCACAAAACAACTTCAACAAATACAAAATCAGCAAAGCTACCTGCTCAGGAAAGCAAAGACACTCACAGAACAATAAACCTAAGGTTTCCAAAATACCTACTAGAATAAAAAGTCAGATAAAATGTTTCACCTTTACAAGTAATGTTGAGGGAGGACAGTGGTGAGCATGGCAGTGAGCATGGTGGTGAGCATGGTGGTGGTTTTCTTTGTCCCCTCACTGATTTCCAATTTGACAATATCTTTGTAAGGCTGCAGGGTTTGTCTCCGTAGTCTCCAGCGTAGCTGTTCTTTGTTTCTCATCTACACAGTTGCTGCCCATACCCTTCAAATTTCTCTTCCTCCCTCAGCTACTAAAATGTAATTTTCTAGTTAACAATAAAGAAAAACTGTGTGCATATGGAGAGGAGAGGGATTCAGAAAGCTGTTTTCCTGTTCTGTCAAATTAATGAACATCTCTAAATTATAAAACCCGTTGCTAAGACCAAGATGCGCTCAGCTCCCGGGACTGCTGTCCAAAGGCAGGTAGCCCTGCCTTGGAGTTAATGCCTTAAATTATAGTCATGCATACATCCCAGCTGTTAAACTGTGATTAAATTTTTTGAAACATAGTGAAAGCAGTTATTTCTGTTCTGCTGGGAAGCTTGTTCCTAAGATGTGTAACCGTAATTGATGTTTTCAGGAAAGTGAAAAGGAGATGGTTAATAATTACTCTTTCATTTCCTACTTCTTTAGGAAAAAAACACTAACCCTTGCTTACTCTGTTATATATTTATATATCTGACACAACTAAATATATGGGTTCATATTACATTTGGTGATTCTGGAGTAACCACATGCGTACAGTACAAAATAACAGCTAATTACTTCTAAGAGAGGTGGGGTGAGGAGAAACATCTTAAAAACAGGGAAAACATTTATTTTAAGACTGAAAACATGTTATGAAGCAGATTCTTTTATGTGCATGTGCACGTGCTTGCAAATATAAGCAAAATGGTGTGCCCCATCATTTAACTTTACAATTAAAAAATTAATTTTAGGGACTGGTACTAAAGCTCAGTGATAGTGCTCAATCCCCAGCGTGTACATGCACATTCCAACACACGCACACAGACACACACACACACACACACACACAGACACACACACACACACACGCGCGCGCACACACACAGAGGCACACACACGCATACATACAGGCACACATGCACACAAACACACACACAGCATACACATTAACTTAAGCACACATACATAGGAACTAGGACTCTAACGTTTGTTTTCATATCTTATGAGGGGCATATTTATTTAAAATATTGACAAGTAGAACATTTAGTTTCATCTTTCTAAAGTAGAAAACCTTTAAAAAAATCTTTTCACTTAAAAACAGGAAGGTACAGTTAAAATTTCAAAAACATGTTTAATTTTGTATAGATACACTCTTGTAGATATACTGTAGTCAATATACACAGTCTGTAGTATAACTGGCCTTCCTTCACATTCTGTGCATGGGTGACCTTGCTTTGCTTTATCATGTTATTTAATCCATTTAATACTCCAATCAGTTCACAAGCAAGACATTTATTCTGGTATTCTGCAGTAAGTGCTTGAGATTTGTGTGATGCTGTTGCAAATTTATCGTCTTTAACATGGAAAATTAGTTCCATTTAATTGCATATCAATGACCTATTCAACAAAGAATGCAGGAATTCTACTCTTTACAATTACTTATAATAAATTTATTTCTCTTAAAAATATTTCAGCAAGAATAAGAGAAGGAAAAAACCAGTCTTCAAAAGCACATTGTGAATAGCTCCCTATCACACAACGCGGTCGGTCCGGCTAGCCCTTGTGAGTATCACACAACGCGGTCTGGCTAGACCTTGTGAATATCACACAACTCGATCTGTCTGGCTAGCCCTTCTGAGTATCACACAACGCGGTCCGTCCGGCTAGTCCTTGTATCACACAACTCGGTCCGGCTAGACCTTGTGAGTATCACACAACGTGGTCCGGCTCAACCTTAGCTGGATCTTCAGATACTTTCAAAAGCGGTTAGCTATTCTTCAGGCCTGAAGACAACCTGCTGTGAGCAGGTGGGTAGGAGAAATGCCACACAAAGAAGCAGGCCAGGAGCAGTCAGCTGGCTCTGCCTGAGAATGTCTGACAACGCGACTGTACAAAATGAAAATCTACTCTGTGAAATGTTAACAAGAAATACGGCCAATGCAGCAGACAAATTATATTATAAGGAATGGACAAATTTCTGAGTCAAAGTAAAATTAAAGAGCCTCTTTCAAGGTTACAAAAGAATTACTTCACAGGAAGGGAACGCAGGCACAGTAATAATACTGATAATGACAATAAAAAGTTTGTTAATTCAGCATGCTCCAACCTGCAGAGGTTCTAGCACACATGAAGGACACAGAGAGTGAACTCAGAGATCACAGCACATCTCCCATTTTCTTCACCACTTCAATCAAGAGCTATAGACAGGAAATCATTTTATCTAGTAGGAAAAGCTATGCTTTCTGTTAAACTTAAAATTGGAAAAATATATTAACTGGAGGGGAAATCCATCTTTTGCTTTAAAATGAAGCCAGCTCATGTATTCATTCTATATTAATTCTGTTAATCCAATTAATTTGTGTGTGTATGCAGGAGGCAGTGTGGCATTAACATGCTCATGGGTTTTACCTGTGTATGCATGTACATGTTCATGTGTGTCTGCTTGTGTGTGGAGACGAGAAATCAACCTTGGGTATCATTCCTCAGATACCCTTTATCTTGCTCTGTGAGACAGGGCTTCTAGTAGACTTGGAGCTTGTCCCTTAGGCTAGGCTGGCAGGCCATCGAGTGCAGGGATCCTCCCCCCTCCCGCCCCCCCCCCCGACTCCTGGTGCTAGGATAAGCGTGTTCTTCCATGACAACTGCTGGGAGCAGAACTCAGGTCATCACTCAATGACTCAGGTCATTGCAAGCATGTTACCAACTCCTCAATGCAACTAATTAATGATAAATATTAAAACCATAGTTAACACATAGAGGGGAAACAGAAAACAAACTGACAAACAGAACCAAAATCAAAGAAAAGTCCTATATGATTTTTATCTGAAACACTCCTGGCTTATAAAGAGTTTGACTGGAAAGCTGTCTCAACCAACAGTCAGAGTAGTCACACAGGGCTTCTCCAACTGATTGAGGAATTAAATTTTCAATTTTATTTTACTCCCATAAATTTTATTGTAGTTTTAAAACTGTGGGGGCTGGAGAGATGGTTCAGTGGTGAAGGACAGTTGCTGTTCTTGCAGAGGACCAGCTTTAGTTCGCAGCACCTACATGGTAGCTCACAATAGTAACTCCAGTTCCAGGGAAATATATGGCTTCTGTGTGTATCAGATATGCACCTGGTGCACATATACACACAAGGAAAGGCAAATACTAATACAAAGTGAAACAAACAAATCTTTAAACTATAGTAACATAATACATATTTCTGTTAAATACAATCTCATTTTAGATCTCTAAGTGCATCTTTCCACGAACTACAAGAGAATGACAGGACTTCCATTAGCTCTTCTTTAGTAAACATCAAACTATCTAGGGGGAAACACTAGCAAATGCATAACATGAGAAAGCAAGTAAATTGCAAACACTGTCATTCTACCTCCCTCAAATGAAGGTATTTGAGGAAAACTGACTTGTCAGATGAGTAGGAAAAAATTCTTTGACACAGTCAGTGAGGGAGGAGCTTTAATTTTGCTCAATAGTTTTCAATGTTTGCATTTCCGGTTCTTTTAATCACTCCTTTCAGACAGACTGCTCACTAGCTCTGCAGTAGTGCTTATCAACAGCGACTAAGGTTCTTTCTGAGCATATGATCCTCAAGTCAGAAAGAAAAGGCTACGGCAGCAGCAAGGTGCCCATGGCAGAGGTCAGGCCCCACAAAGCAGATGTCTCTAAGTAATGGGTAATGAACATCAGAGGGGAAGAGGGAGGCCACGATGTGCACAAGCCTCTGAAAAAGAGGAGAGGGACAGCTGAGGCAGACAATGTGCTGCTCTCCCCATGTAAGCCCATCAGCAGGTGGTCCTGCCGGCCTGAAACAGAGTGGGTGCTCCCACAAGCAATTAGCAGCAGACAGTTGCTTCCATGAGAAGTATCCTTGGGTGGGTCCTCTGAATCTTTGTTGCTGTTGCTGTCTCAGGAACCATGGTGGCCTGTATCTGCAGAGCTCTATCTGACTTGCTCTTACAGTGTGGATTCTATTAATTTGGGGAGACCAAAACTGGAGACCCCATAAACCACACAAGAAAGCTGCCTCAGGACCATGGTTACCAGAGGGAAAGTTTGAGAGAAAGGAAATCTAAATCTCAGGATCAGTGTATAGCTAAGGCAGACTTACTTCAGACATTCTGGAGCCCAAGAAGACTCCATATCCATGCACTGACCTGCCCTCTGCCAATAGAGCCAGACAGCTTTCACATGTGCCAGGGACTTGGCAAGGCAGCAGGTTCAAACTTAAATCAGAGCAGATTTCAGACCAACTGAGGATGATGACCACCTATTCCATAGCCACAGGTCTCCTCACCGTCCCTTCTGATCAACTGAAGAATGGTGATCACCTATGGCATCCCTTAGCCAAGTGGCTGCACTTAGTAAATACAACTGGTTTGTTTGTTTGTTTGTTTTTAAAGGAAACAGGGAGTAATATCGTGCCCATGAAGTTTACCAATGATATCACTTCTCTACTGGAAACTCCCATCAAACCTACCATGGAACTAAGTAAGAAGACTGTGGGTGTTTGGCACCTCACACCTGTCAGGTTATTACTGATGGCACACATGTGAACAGCTTTTCAACAGTGGCTCCCAGGCAAGCATCCTTAGGAGCCTACTAGCAATACAGATGAAGTAAAGAAGTCTGAAGTCAAGTTTGTAGGTGCACACACAGCATGAGGTTAACAAGTCATCCATATAATCTTCCCCACACTGTACTTTGGAAGCAGCACTAATTTAAAGCATGAATGACAGGAAAATGTGATGTGAGCAACTGACAGGGAAAAGAGCAAGAAGCAGAGCACAGTAGGGTCACAAAGATGGCTCAAGATCCTGAAGGAGAAAGTCCTACAGCAAGACTATGTGGGTCTAAATCTCTCATCACAGCTTATTAGCAGAATGACCTTAAGCAAATCATATACTTTCTCTTTCTCTCAAGAGTCTCATTGATTCTCATCAATAAAAAAAAATTGATGAGATTATCTACTCTGTAGAGTTAAGCATTGTGAAGATTAAAACATTTATTTTATGAATTAAGCTTTAACCAGTCCCCATGGCAACTCGAGCACTGTGCAGCATGCAGGGTGAGCACTATACAGGGTGAGCACTGAGCAGCAGGAGCACTGTGCAGCATGCAGGGTGAGCACTATGCAGTGTGAGCACTGTGCAGCAGGAGCACTGTGCAGCATGCAGGGTGAGCACTATGNGCAGCAGGAGCACTGTGCAGCATGCAGGGTGAGCACTATGCAGTGTGAGTACTGTGCAGCAGGAGCACTGTGCAGCATGCAGGGTGAGCACTATACAGGGTGAGCACTGAGCAGCAGGAGCATTGTGCAGCATGCAGTGTGAGCCCTGTGCAGCATGTAGAGTGAGCACTGTGGAGCAGGGGCACTGTGCATGATCCATGCTGACCATCGCTTATCACTCACAAACTACCATGAGGTAGTTTGTCAAATCAACTCTAAAGGCTAAGTTCAAAGAAAGTACATAAAAATCATTTCTGTCTGTAAGGGAAAAAAATGCTTTATTTTGATTTTAGGCAACTGATATTTTTGCTGATACAGCATTTACCTTTCCTAGAAAGTATTTGCCTGGTGTCTCAATTTCTTTCAACAAGTCTAGGGTATGCCTTGATGGGTTCTTACATTTCAGGTATATGAATACTTCTGGAACAAAGGACTTACAAAATAAAAAAATAAAAATGAACTGAACATTATCCAAGAAAAATGGATTTTCTAGGCAAAATGGTACTGGTGGTGTTTCTACATACATACCTAGCCAAAAATTCTACATGTCACATAGCCATGAAGGCAACTATCATCAGAGATACCTTCAGGGAAGGTATACTTCAGGGACGATGCTGAAGAGTACTATGGCAGGAAGACGTGAATGGAAACTTCTATGTCTGCTCACACCTAAATCCACAACTGTCAAACTACCTGATGCCCCAAACCACATGGTCCAACAAAGAATACGCTACTGACAACTGTTGTTAAGATGTAATAGCACAAGATTTATTATTCTATTCACTTCTTCAATATTTGTTTGTTTGTGGCTGGGTGCTTGCTTGTTTAGACAGGGACACATGCATCCCAGGAGGGTCTCCAACTCTCCTCCCCTAAGGAGAGCTCCTCATCTTCTCTCTACTGATTCCCAAGTGCCAGGATTATATAAATGCATCATCACACTTGGTTTTAGGCAATGCTACGAATCAAATTCAGGGTGCTTTTTGGCCATGCTAGACAAGCATTCTGCCACTGAACCACATCCCTGAGCCCATTAAATGGATTTAAGTAGTGTGAAAGCGTGCAGTGATTTATCTTTCAATGGTCTCAAAGAGTTTCATCTCATTATGTATAAAGGTAGAAAAAGTGAGGCAAAGAGTTATGGTATAGAAGAAAATTAGTATTTACAGAGAAGTCAAAATATCAGGTTAAGTACTGAGAGTTAAAGTCTTCTTAGACCCACAGAGATAACACATCAATTGAGCCCAGCTTAGAAACTAATCAGTCCTCACATATCTATCAAAGAATCTGAGTCCTCTGACTCAGTCTCTTGTTGGTGCCTACCACCCCCACTAACCACTCCTCCTCCAGCAGGAATACCAGGACCGCCCACCGTCGCCGGACCGCCGTCGCCAGACCTCCGCCCCTGGACCGCCCCCCATCATCGCGAGAACCCCGTGGCAACTTCAGAGGACTCAGGGGCATGCTGGGAATTCTTCTTTGTATTTAAGCCAGTTCCAACAATAAAATATGGGCCTTGATCAGGACGCCTTAGACAGGGCCCCATTTTTCCTTTGCAGCCCTGTTCCTTTTTCAGGATTTCCCGCGCTCCGGTTCGGATCCACAGTGGCTCTGCAGGCAGAGCACTACATTCTCTTAATAGAGACAGGTATGGACGAGACATAAAACAGATGTGATTCTTTGGTTTTTCTACATAAAATTGAGTTTAAAAACCAGCATTTAATGTTATGAGAGATTGAAAATTCCTATTCATATGTAAGAGCCACATTTTCCTGTGGTTTTGTTTAGTGTTTGGTTTTCCAGGAGCCTCTGGCCTCAGTATGAAGTGCCCACGGAGGCTTAGCTCCATGGTTTTCTACTTTAAATAGAAGTCAAGAATTGCAAGGAACATGCTATCAACACTTGTGCTCAAGGTAACTAACTGCTAATAGGAAGCCACTGGGGTTGGGGGAAGAGCTTCTCAAATTACAATACTAACTTCCCAGGGCATGTGCTATAGAAAGTCAAAGATCTTTACCAATCCTAAATCCGATAGTGGGCTAATATCCAATATATACAAAGAACTCAAGAAGTTAGACTCCAGAGAAACAAATAACCCTATTAAGAATGGGGTACAGAGCTAAACAAAGAATTCTCAACTGAAGAATACTGAATGGCTGCAAAGCACCTTAAAAAAAAAAATGTTCAACATCCTTAATCATCAGGGAAATGCAAATCAAAACAACCCTGAGATTTCACCTTACACAAGTCAGAATGGCTAAGATCAAAAACTC